>NC_053026.1:445428947-445574340 GCF_003073215.2 Triticum urartu
AAGCTTGGTGGTGGCATCCCCCAAACAGATCCAGTTAAGACATGAGCGTTGTCTCATCTTGACCTTCTAGATGGCGAGAAGGCCAAGGTAAGAAGCCTTGAGTTGTCTCCTCAAAACCCTCTCAGGTTCTGACAGTGGCCGCCTTTCCTCGGCGACGTCCAGACGCCAGATGATCTCCTTTACCACCGCAATCTGGGTGTTTAGAACACCAACCTTCTCTTTTTGCCACTTGCGCAAAGCCTTCGCGGTTCGGCACAACTTGATATGAATCGTACGGAGAGCATCCTGGGACAGGGCGGGCTTGTCCCACACCGCCGCGACCGCATCATGGAAGCCAGGGAGTCGCAGCCAGAACTCCTCAAATTTGAAGGATGGCTTCCTCGCATTGTCGACGCACCCTTGAAGGAATAGTGGGGCATGGTCGGAGCAGGTCGTTGATATGGCCTGGAGATGCGCATTTGGGAAGAGCAAATCTCGGTCATCGGAGTGGAAAACATGGTCAATCTTGGTCATGTCCGGATTTGCTTGCTCGTTGGACCAGGTGAAACGCCTCCCACACATGCGTAGCTCTTTTAGTTGCATGAAGTCAAGGGCCTCACGGAATTTCCCAATGAGACGGCGATTGATGTTGGCGTTGCTCTTGTCCGCCGCTTTAGTGATCAGATTGAAATCCCCCAAAAGGAGCCACTGCCTTCCAGTCATGGCAGAGAGAGTCCTCAACTCCTCAATGAATGCCACCTTCTCCGACTCACCCTGAGGACCATAGACGCAAGTGATGGTCCAGGTAATGCGATCATTTAGCATGGTGACAGAGGCGGAGATGGTGCCCGGTGTAGCCTGGCAGTCTGACAGTGTGAAGAATCGGTCCGACGTGGCCAAGATCATTCCTCCTCTAGTGCCGGTTGCAGGCAAGACAAAGTAGTTGGCGGTGAAGCAAAGGGCCAAGCATCTCCCTGATGATGGAGTCGTCAACTAGTTGTAGCTTCGTCTCTTGGAGACAGACGATGGAGGCATGGGAGTCGCGAACAATATCACGAACGGCGTCATAGCGAGCGCGCGAGTTAAGTCCGCGGACGTTCCAACAGATGATTTTAACGTCAGATTGTGCAATATGGGAAACTTAAAAGTAGCACGGTGGATGTAGACTTCAGGAGGCGCCGAGGAAATAGAATGAAATGGAGTGAAGTGCAGCTAGCAGACTTGAGCTTGGTGACAAAATGTAGAGAAGATAGGCGACCTCCAGTCGCGACATGGTTCTGGACGACTAAAACGAAGAGCAGGAAAGGAAGGTGATACATCATGCCCGCAGGTGAGGAGCCCAACAAGCAGCGGCAGCTAGGGAAACTACACACCAGCGACCTGGGCAACAGCGTTTGCAACCTCCTAGGCGGCCTTCTTCTTGTTCTTCTATGCCTTCTTCTGGGTGATATCCTTGGCGTGCGCGACCAGTCCAGAAATAGCCTGGACCACGGGAGCCGCGAGCGGGGTGCTGAACATGTCGAGGTAGGCCTGCTTGGTCTTGTCGTTGTATCCGACAGACGGGTCCAGTACACCACAGACATTGGCAATGAGCTCCTGGACCGCCTACGTAGTAGCCCCGGGCGGGGCTTTTGCCTTTTTTTTGTCGAGCCAGGTGCTACGACAACCGGGCGCGACCGGCACGCCCCCCTTGCCCCTATGGGTGGCCGGAGTAGACAACAACGGGGCGGGCGGCTCCCCGACGACGCTGGCGAGGAAAGACTCCAGGGGGTTCCCAATCGGAGGCACGTCCGTAGCAGCTGGCGAGGCAACAATCATGGGGGGTTCAGGGCAAGCACTTGCCGTCGGCGTGAGTGCTCCGACCGGGTCGGTGGCGTCCGTCCCAGGCCCGACCATGACGGCGGTGGGGGGGTGTGGTCACGGCGACGAGGATCTCCACCGGGTCACTCTCAGCTACATTGACCGTGAGGACGGTGACCGGCACAGGCCTGATCACGAGGGCGGTGGAGGGAGGCGCAGCGACAAGGAGCCTGACAGGGTCACCCCCAGCGTCGTCATTCACGCAGTCGGCGTCCACATGCATGACCAAAGTCGAAGCATCAGCGGTCGGGGGTGGATCAAGGGCGGACTAGGCTTCAGCCCCCGGCGTGTCGAGGCCCCGCACCTCCGGGGACAGGGCGAGTCCCGCGAAGCAGACCGACAGTGTAGGCAGGGCGCCCACCACCGAACCCGCCTCCACCACGCCATCAGCCGCGCCAGCCAGCAGGGATGGGCTGGCCGGGCCGCCAGCGGTCGAGCCGAGCTTGACGAAGGCACCCTCCACCCTTTCAGCAAGGCCGGCCAGCCACCGACGTATGGCAGAGAATTCTGAGCACAACGGTGCGAGCGCGGTGTCGATAGCCGCCGACAGCTCGGACCGAAGGAGGCGAGCGTGGTCCACCAGTGGGAGGCGAGGCCCCGCAGGAGCGCCGGACAGAAGGTGCAGCTTGCCGCATGGCACCGAGTCGACCTCCATCGCCCTGACAGGCACAGTTCAAGAATTCACCTGATTAATCAGTTGACGGGCCAATTAATCGCTACTCATAGCATGGCCGAATCGAATTACACCTATTCGTCGCATTAACTTGTCAGGCCGATTAATTGGCCAATTAGAACGATTAATCAGTTTTCATGTTGATTAATCCCTGTTGGCCCATTAACGGGTGGGCAAACAAAGCCCAACATTTTGGCCCATAACCCGTTTCGACCCCATGCCGCTCCTTAATAGATAGGATTAATAATTTTACCTCCTCTCTATGCTTTTCATATGTGTATAGTAGCATATTTTGGTATACTATATAGCTGGGAGCATGAGAATGTGGTATAATACATTAAAAAATCTAGATATATGTTGGCAAGTTTCTATTCAATCTATCAATTAATGGTCGACCGATTAATCCGGTTAATAGGCCGATTGACCGATTAATCGCTACTCCTAAACTGACCGAGCAGCTACCAGTTAACGATTTCTTGAACACTGCTGACAGGAGACGCAGCGCCCACGGGAGATCCCGCACGGCAACGTCCATGATGCGCTGATTCCCGGTCACGGCGTCGAGGTGAGCGGGTGCGCTCCCTGCGCACGTCCAAGGCCGAGGCGTTGGAGCAGGGCACCCGGCCGCGTCCGTCCAGGCCGTCGCCGCCGCCACGCCAGTCGTTGTCGTAGTCGTCGCTGTCGTCCGGCGCCGCGGCATCTGTCGAGGGTGGTCGTCCATGCCCCAGTCTCGGCGACGCGGTGTCGATAGCACCTCTTTGGCTTGGCGCGGGACTCTGGCCGAGATGATTATGGGAAGATCTGTTTTCAAGGTGATGGTTGGAGGACTGCTTCATGACGAGGGTGAAAACCCTTGCTCTGATTTTTATTGGTTAGGATCAGTAGCGACGATTTTGTGTAGTTTTCTTTTTTTGAAAAGGAGGATGATCGCCAACCTCTGCATTAGGACGATGCATACAATCATTTTTTTTATCAAAATCTTATAAAATAATACATCAATAAGTCTAAAGCCATCATCTTAGCAACAATTGTCTCCACTCCTATCAACTTGATGAAAGGGTGCATATTGTAGGGGCTGCATAACCAGACCTCATATAAAGGCAGTGGCGGAGCTAGCAGAGAACGGCAGGGGGCAGCGCAGAAAATGTGATTATTCGAGGGGGAGGGGGCTAATGACTTTTTTCCTTCTATCTTAGCCCTTAGAAAAAAAATTCTTCAGTGTTTTTCCTAGGGGGGGGGGGGCACAAACCCCAGAAATGCACACATGTCCACCATTGCATCAAGGTTCAACATCTAAAGCCGGAGGCCCTAGTCAAGCCAAATTGCATGGTCTGGGTCACCCACTGGTCCAACTAACTCCAGCGGCACCGCATGCGCATGTTGCAGAGGCCACCGTCACAGTCTTTCATCGAACCATCTTCAGAGCAGGCACTGAGACATCGACCTTGCCGGACATATCGTCGACGCCACCACGACGCCAGACAATGTCACCTCTCTACATGCGTGTATCATCACACATCCATCGCCAAGACCCTGCCGTGCCACACCGGCGAGACTCTCCGTCGTCGCATGAAACGTCGCTCCACCCGCGTCCTTAGTCCAACAGCTACCAGCTGCTCCAAAATAATGCCCTCATGATGCTCCAAAACAATGGTTTTGTATCGCTGTCTTGTTGAAGGCATTATCCCCTTGCTGATGTAGTAGCCTTAATTGGTTGATCTTTGTCATAGACATCAGACGACATGACGGCGACACGAGATCTGAGTACCCTACATGAAGGCGTTGCAATGGAAGAAGTCGACTCTGTCATAAATGTTCTATTCATCTTTTTGTAATAATTCGACCATGGTTATCTTTGTTTTGTACTCTACTTAATAATTACCCCTTCAATAAAAAAATATAAGAGCTTTTAGATCACTATATAAATCTCTTTATTTATTTATTGAGGGAGTAATAACAACGAGCGTGCATCATAATGATGGCAGCGGTTTCAACCTCTGTTTGGAAAAGAAAAGTATGTACCCCCGTTGTTATTGACGACGTACTTCAACGGTAATGGGAGAAAGGCCAGTCTCTGCTAATCAACCATCGCATCTGAAACCTGGAGCAAGAGAGGCCAGCACGCTAAGCCTTCCCTAACACGAGCAGGCGCGGATGAGAAGCAAAGCAGCGTATCGCCATCAGGCAGGGCCATCATCACGAAGCTATGCGACGGACATCACGAAGTCTAGAATCGCTCCATATCCCATCAGAATCAACGCCATGGGCCCTCCAGAATCGCCAGATTTGATGTGCCAAACGTGAGTGCATGACAATTGACAAATAATCATGAGAGCAGGTGAAGCACGCACGGAGTAGATCCCCACGGAGAGAAGAAGCTCCAACGGAAGCAATCGGAGCCATTCATCGCGTTCCCCAACGAACCCATGATGCAATGCAGCTAACTGTGATACCAAACCCAACGCACCCATGGGGAAGCACGCCTGGCACAGTATATATATATATATATATATATATATATATATATATATATATATATATATATATATATATATATATATTCACTCCCATTCCCCCACTTGAATCTCTTCCAACAATGAGTCCCAACAATGCACTGCACTCGAGCAGCAACTACTGCTGCATCTGCATGGACATGCAGAGAGAGTAAACGGTTTACAGTGATATCGAAAAGGATTGTAGTAGTAGTAACCCAGTGAAAAAAGGTAAGCGGATGACCACACAAGAAGCATACACAGCAGCCAAACGGAACTGTGGAGATTGGTGTGCCAAATGGCTGGATTTATTTCTTGAGTATGATACTACTGCCAGGTTTCAAGAAGAACGAACAGAGTCCAATAATTTGCGCCTTGGGATCTAGTCGGCGTAGAAAACTGTGGACTTGGGATCACGGGTCCATGCTGCACCAATTGGTACTACTTAACTGAGAGTGCCCCGTGCATTACAAGCATAGATAATTGCGTCACTACCGAAAGCATATTTAAACTAAGATAAGCTCCGAGAAAATGTACTAAACACGCTTCAACAGGTCGCCACTCACTTTCTACTCCCTCCGTTCCTAAATATGTCTTTCTACAAATTTCAACAAGTGACTACATACGGAGCTAAATGAGTGAATCTACACTCTAAAATATGTCTATATACATCTGTATGTGGTAGTCCATTTGAAACTCTAGAAAGACAAATATTTAGGAACGGAGGGAGTACGTATCTACTTAGCAACGATCGAAACATAGAAAATGTACGCATGGATGTTACATGCAGCTCATCTTAATTTAGGGAAGCCCAATCTCATTCAGAGGTTCAAAACACAAGACAGCGACATACAACTAGCCTGATATGTGAGTCAGGGTTCAAAACCAATATCCATTCTCAGACATTATAGCTCCATATCTAGCATCGGTACCATCTGAACTAGGATGATGAATCATGCTAGAGCCATATGTCAATTTGAATGCAATCTATGATCCCGTGATACTAGCCTTAATTTTGATGGGGAAAGACAGATGATGCCTGATCTTAACACCTTAACGCACAACATTCATTTGCGCTACTCTGAGGGCTCCAGTTAGCAGCCGGGTGCAATGCAGGAACCAACAAAAAATGGCTCTGCAACCGACAATAGTGTGGACTATGAGCGGTCTGATCCAACTTATCACTCCAGGTTGCCAGATGTCACTACAGCAGGTAATGATATCGATTACTGCTTCCATGCATCACCGCAACTCTTGCAGCACAGTAAGCCCTGAGTGTCAGTTCATTACTTCGCAGACTTATCATCCATCCCCAATGCCTTCATTAGAAACGCATACTCGAAGGCTGTCTCCTCGCACCGCATGAAGCGTCCACCCTCACCAAAATGGCCACTCTGCATATTAGTTTTGAGAACAACAGACTTGGAACAGGATGGGCACGTGACATCTCTCACTTTTGAAACCCACTTAGCAGCTTCCCAGACTCCTACCCTGTCAAACAAAAAGGAAATTTTGGCCATTCAAAAGAAAACCAACAGTACACAGCTGGAAACCTTGACTACGGTGTTGTGAGCTGAAAATTTCACATGGAAACAAATTATCCAAACTGCAGTATCACAAGAGTAAAATGAAGTAGACAAAAACCTTGTATCATTAAAAGAGGCAGTCACCAGAATTGAGGGGTAACATTTGCCGGGAGATAAGTTGTCATAGGGAGAATAACTACGGATTGCATCAAATTCAACTGGGATATTAGGGTCACCAAATTCTTCGTAGTCCAAGATGGTGAGAGGTAACGTAGGATCCAACATTGTATTGCATATATCAAGAAAGGGGACCTGTTTCAGTAGAAATACATGTCACTGATACTGGAAAGCCCAGAAACATCATTTACCAGTAGAAGCAAAGAGAAGGGAATAAGCACAGCAAATCCCAGATGATAATGATGTATCGACGGATGAGCTCAAAGATTTACCTTGAGAACTGCAGCAGAGAATAAATTTGGCAACATATTAACGACCGCCCCAACCAGCAAACCACCAGCACTGCAGCCCATAGCACAAAGACGACTTTCATGCACAAAACCTTCCTTGATAAGATGCATACCACATGCCGCAAAATCTTGAATTGAATTTATCTTGTTGGTTTTGGTGCCTGCTAGATGCCATGATGGATCCCCTCCACCCCTGCATGATTAGGCCAGGAAATTACAAACAATCGGGAACATAATATTTGCGGTGTCAGTCATAAAATGAATTTCCTTCTAATCATACATGAAAAGTCAAAAACAACTATCTTATCATGTTTTAAGATTTTATTGTGGAGCATGCTAGAGAAATGGAAGATGTATATCACACATTCACACCACATTGAAGTTGTCAGCTCAGCCAAACTCTATTTATATTTTTGCGGGGAAGCCAAACTCCATGTTGATAACCTCCAAATGGCGCTGGATGGAGAAAATGATAGAACTTTGCGACTATTAAATGGCCACCTTACAAAATTCTAGCAAATTACACCTGTGACATGGATCACCATATCAGGGCGTGTTCGGATGTCCTCCCGCTCCACGCTTCACATAAAGCTGGAGGGGAGCTGAGCCGAACGAAAAAGCTCGAAGAAGCTAGCTTCGAGAAGCACGGCCGGAGTCCAATGTAAAAACACGAAGCACCAAAATCACAGCTCCAGGAAAACGAGAAGTGAGGAGTTCGGCATAATTACAAGGGGATGCCACCGCCAAGTCGAGAAAACGATTCGCACGGCTCAGCTCTGATGCCTGTTCCCCTCTCTCCCTCGACATCTCTTCTGCTCGAGACCTACCCAGCGCTGCCGGTCGCCGCCGCCACGCCCGATTCCACCCCTTCGCCGGTCGGCGAGCCTCTCCGCCGGTAGATCCGACCATTCCAGCCCCGTTCCCGCCAGATCCCGTCCCGAAGGAGCACTTTCCAGCGCCGCCAGCCAGGAGCAGCAACCCCACCGGCAGGAGACGCCCACCTTGACGCCATTGATGCCGGTGCTCACCATGTCGTCCTCTGAGCCAGCCTCCTCTCCCTCGCCCCCTTGCCCCAACCCAAGGTGAGCTCGCCTTTGCATCTTCCCTGTGGCTGGTGATGGTACTGTACAAGTGCTGGGAGAAGCTGTCAAGCGTGCCGAACGCGTCGGAATTGCCAGGTGAAGTGAGAAGCTAGCTTTAGAAGCTGGATTTGTGAAGTTTTAAGAAGCTAGATAGATTCCGAACACGCCCTCAGGAACCTGCTCTACTCCAGAACAGTGAAATCAGGCGGTCCTTTCACAAGATGATGGATCGACGTCTCAATATGATAGCAGCCTAGGACCTAATGTCTCTTTCAGGTGAAAATAAAAATTAACGTTCTGTATACTTAAGATTTGGTGAATAAAGACATCGTGTTGCACACTTGTAGGAAGTCCAAGTATAGGGTGCAGGTATGCTAGTCTGGTTCTTAAATAATCTAGTTTACCAAATAAAAATGCAGAGTTTCGCATGCTGCAGTAAGTTGTAAGATGAGTTAGGAAATACTGAATGATGATGGGGAAGTGCAGTCCTGTAAGCTGAAAAAATGCCACAGGCATCAAACTGTACCTAACATCAGCAAATGCAAGAACCCAACCTCGAGCAAGCAGACTAAGCCTGTCAGAACACCAGCTTTTATCCAGATCTTCTCCATAAGCTCCATATCCATATAAGATCCCAGGCGATTCTCCATGAATATGAGCTCCCCGTGAATACAAGATCACTAAAGGTATCGAGACACCATCATGTGAAACAACTTGGACCCTCTCACAAGATACTAACTTGGAAAGATCACTCCAACTTTGTGAATCTTCAATAAGCTGCAGATTTTGTTGGATGCTTGAAACATTGGATTGTCCTACTGTGTATAGACTTGAACAAAGGCCAGTCACTTCCTCTTGATCAAGGATAGTAAATGTCTTCTTTCTCATGTCATAATCCACAGTTAAGTCTGGAATCTACAATCAAGCAAATTAAACATTTATTGGGAAAACTTATCTCTAGCAACACAATAGATGCACTGTACAATAATGTTGCTCAATTATCATAATAAAACGCCAGATTAACATGATGAATATTTGGTTCAATTATATTCTTCTACATGATATACAGTTCAATTACATACTTCATGAAATTGTACAGCATTATGTGAGTGGCAAAGGATAGAACAGGTCTGAGTGTGTAGAAAAGAATTTGCTGGGTGCTACTCCCTCCGTTCCTAAATATAAGTCTTTTTAGAGATTCCACTATAGAGACTACATTTGGATGTATATAGACGTCTTTTAGAGTATTGATTCACTCATTTTGCTCCGTATGTAATCTATAGAGGAATCTCTTAAAACACTTATATTTAGGAACAGAGGGAGTATTATATAAATCATAGAGTGAGATTCAGGGAATTGAGAAAAGAAGAGCTGAAACCAATATCAACATTGAATATAAGGAAATGCCCATTGACACAGATAAATAATGAGAAACTTTGTTGAATGTTGTACCACTGGTGATGACACCACCAGACGAAAAGTAGATGACATGAAATCATTGTTGGGCCCAGGAAGAATGCTGCATAAATTTGAAGGTATTGGGAAAAACCATGGAGTGAAATCACCCAATTCCTTTGGCTCCTGGGAGAAAAACAAAAGTCATCAGCATAACTAATACAGGAGTGTTCAGAATCACGAGTAGCAACAATCTAGCCCATAATATGAAAAGGAAGAGAGAATGACAATATCAGAGTACAGATTATACATTGGAAGTGCAACAGATAAAGTGAAATTAAGACCGTCAATGCTTCAAGGTGGGTAGTATTTGGTGATCTAAATCATTATGGTCCAAGACAAAGTGTGTATTACATCTCTATGAGTAATATGTCCAAACATACAAATAGTAACAGGTTAACATGACACAAGTCAAATATCATACCTGAAAGTCGATCTGGACTGGCAAATCGATGGAGCAAAACAGAGGAAGCCCATCTTTTTGAAGAAAGAGAACTAAATGTTCGTGAAAAATATCCATATCCTGAAATGTGCAGTCCGACCCAGGGAGTGCCACAACCTAACAATAGAAATACAGGCAGCAACTTTGTAAGGTATGAAGTCTAATGGGAATAAATCTAATGCATATTCAGCAACGAAATGCGTTCAGGCAACAAAACGAAAAATCCACACTAGCAATAAATATGCTACTTATATACAGATGTCATCAACACTTGATATGGAAGAAAACAATGTTGAATCACTGACGAAGATATTTTTATCTTAACGAATATCACTCTGTTCACAAATATAAGATGTTCTAACCTTTTTTCTGGTTCGAATGTACATAGACGCATTTTAGTGTGTTCGTTCACTCATTTCAGTCCGTATGTACTCCATATTGAAATATCAAAAAACATTTTATATTTGTGAACAGAGGGAGAAATAAACTCTGCCTAGAAGTTTACTTTCTGAAGGAGGGAGAGACCTGCCATTTATCCATCAGTGATTTTTCAGCTCTACACCTGGCCAGGTAGTAGCCTTCAACTGCAGTTTCAGTATCTTTCAAGGGTGCATTAGTAAGAATATAGAAAAACCCATTATGATGCTCCAAAAAGTACTGTACTTTGTTGGTGCGTTTTTGTACAGGCCATAAGCCTTCTCTTACATTACCAGATTCCATCACATAAACCTGCAGCAACACAAGCACAAATCAGAAAGAACAATCAAAAACAAGACATGTGTTGTAAACGTCGCAAAATGCATTTCGAATTGGGTATAAAGTTGAAATAGAAACCTTCCTCAGATGATGTCCTTGTGTTAGAATTCACAGTGATATACTTGAAATCTTTTGTGCTTGTGATATCCACACAACAGTTTACATCATCCTCCACGAAAACTAAAAGGCCGGCCTCATTTGACTGCATCTTTTTACAGAAAACCCTATAAGATGAAAACATATCAAATACAGTAAAAGACTACAAGCTTCTTGAGCTTAACACTCTATTGCAGGAAGGAGACTTACTGATTGGGACGTAGAGTCTCATCACAGACAGTATAAAATAAATTTTCACTGTCGTGAGCCCATGCTAAACTGACAATTCCCTTGTCTGGCGGACTAAAAATGACATGCTTAGACTGAAGATCTTTCACTTCCAGCGAAAACAGTTCACCCCCAGATGTATCGAGAGTATATGCAAGAAACCTATGATCAGGAGATATTCGACAACTCCCAATGTGAACATAACCTGCATAAGTTACAAAATGATCCACTGATAAGTCTTCAGGCGCAAGCAAATAAAATGTCCTCATCGCAAGAAATCAATGATAATAAGCAAATAAGCAATGTCCAATTAACTGCAGTAAATATAACAATCAAACTACATCAAACTATACAATTGAAGCTCACATCAGTATATTATGTGTAAATATGGAGATCACACCAGACTACTTTATGTAGCAAAGCACGTACCAAATTTCTCTGCGATCTCATTCCAGTCAAGCAACACTTCTTCCTTCTCCCAGTCAGAAAGATAACTAAGGAAACGTCCTGCTAAACCACCAGAGGGCCTCAGCTTTCTCGACAAAACTGGGTACTCCATTCCGTTTGGCACGTACTGGTAATATGACCTGGATACACAAACATGAGCTATGTAAGACACAAAGGCAATTGTATTTTGTTGTGCAGCATCATTTACCTAGCAAAAGTATTTTAAAAAGTGCTCTCCCGTCTTTCCATTAGCACTTATTTCCTGAATAGGAGTGTAAAAGCTATGTTTCTAGTCAGAAGCATATATAACAAGTGCAACATTGTCCAAGGAAATTAGATGAACAGTGCATCCCCCAACCGTGTCCTGACGTGGCAAATGAAATTTGACAGAACAGTTCGAAGTCATACCCTAGCGATACAGTTCCAAGTCATACTCTATGGGATCAAACGAAATGGAGCAGTACGAACCAAGGGCCCCAGGGCTGAGGCGGGGAAACGGCGGAAGGGGGCAGCCGGGCGCGCATCTCGGCAGCGAGGCGCGCGCGGAGGCCGCCTCCGCCGGCCGAGGAGACGAAGGCGTCTGCGTAGGCGTTCTCGGCGGCGAGGAGGGCGGCGAGGTCGGGGTCGGAGGTGTCGCGCATCCAGTGGTAGGGGTCGCTCCACGACCTCCCGTGCGCCGACACGGTGAAGGGGACTTTCTTCGCCACAGGCAGCGGCGGGAGGGTGTCGGTGTTCGGGGGATGCGGCTGCGAGGGAAGGCGGGAGCGGCGGCGGCAGGTGGTGGAGAAGAGGCGGAGCAGGGCGGGGAGGGGGTGCCGCCGGTGGAGCATCACGCCGGTTCAGACGGTTTTGCAGTGCGGAAGCCTGGGGTTTTTCCTAAGGTTCGGGCCAGTTGTTTTGGGAGACCCAGAATCGCCCCCTCCCCAGCTTCTCGCAGCTCTATATTTTTTTTACAATCCTATCTCTCCCTAATTTCTCTCCAAAACTATCCACAATGGAAGTAACATCACCAATAACATCACACTTTTCAAGATAATTTTATTTATGTGGCATATATTTGATGATGAGAGAGGTGATGATGATAACTTAGCTAGTTACTGTAACATCACACATACCAAGACAATATGAGTCTATAAACTAATGAATGAACCATAATATGACAACACATATATGTTACCACCCACTGTGAAGGTAGTAATATAGCCTAGTAAAATGTGATGTTACTAGTCTAAGTTACTTTTCATTGTGACTAGTCTAATAAAGCACGGATTGAGCTTCCGGGTTTACCGTCGCGTCATTTTTTTGAAAAAACTCCTGTGTTTTACTGTAATTAACCTGCGCTATAGTTTTAATGCTAATAAACAGAGAAAACGTTTCGTGTGTTGGGCTTGGGCCTCGACTCGGCCTTTAGGGTGAAAAAAAGAAGAAGAGCACGAACGAACCGGTACGGGCGAGGGAAAAAACGCACGCCCCGTCTCGACCTTCAACGCGTCGTCGGCCCCCTGCCACACTGCTGCGCACCGCCGGCCCCCGACACGCCGTCGTGCACCGCCGCAGCCGACCCCCGCCACGCCGCCGCGCGCCGCCACCGCCTCTACGCCGTCCGTCGCCCCCACCCCTGCGGCTTTCCATCACCGGAGACACACGACGCCGGCGCCACACCATCCCCCAACTCCTCTCCCCCCTCCTCCTATGCCTCCACCGCTCTTCAGCCGGCCAACTCCCTACTGAGGGAGCCATGGAACTGGTCGGCCATGCCCTCTAGGTGCTCCCCGTCATCCCGTCGCCGGCTGCTGCTCCGGGCCCGCCTCCTCTCAGCTGACATCGCTGGAAATTGGCGGCACCACCAGATCCCCCGTCTGAAAGTCCCCAAGTACCAGGTGCTTGCTCCCAGATCCGCACTATATACCCAATTTTTGCTTGATTGTGCAGATTTGTAAAAATTTCGATTTGGAGACGAGTTAGAGTAACCTTGTGAATTATTGCTAACCTTGCAAGAGGCAGACAAGGAGGGTCTGATTGTTGCTGAGCCGAGCTCGTAAACGTCTCACTCATGTGGTTTTGTGCTATTCTGAATCTTCTTCTCTGAAGTGTGTTGTTTCAGTTTCAGACACAAAATGTGTTGCGCTTGCAGTGCATACCAATGCATAGTTTACCGATGTGTATGCGTGTTCATTTGATTTCACTCCAGTTTACCGATGTGCATACGTGTTCATTTGATTGCACTTCAGTTTACCAATTCTTTTACTGATCCAAGTTCAACATAATGTCTGTATTGTGCCCTCCAGACCTGAAAATTCCTACTTTTGGTTAATAAATCATGTTGTTCTCAAGACTCAACTATGGATGATCAGAACATTAGCAACCTTGAAGTAGCAGTTCTGTTATGTTCAGAATTTACTTAAAATTGAAATTTGAAAAGAGCATGAGTTTTGGGCTTTATTATTCACCAGGATCTTTTAGCGTGTGCCTGCAACCATAGCTTCCATCGTCATTACCTTAGGTTTTTCTTTTTTCCATATGTTCGGCAAAGAAAAGTCTTCTAGCGTCATTGCCTTAGTTTCTTTTCCATATGTATGGCAAGTAAAAGTGACATGCATTTTAAATCGTTGGAAGTAAGCTTTGATGTGTTGTGATAACAATTAATCATGTACCTTCATATGCATGAAGAACAAAGATTTTTCATGATTTTGTATATCCTTCAGTTTCTTGTTGTAACCAGAAGAATTCACAAGCATTCATATGTAGAAGTGAGTAGAATTCATATGTAGCAGCGAGTCATGTTTGTACGTTTATACATTAGAGGTGTTTGTGCATGAGTCAATTGGTTGTAGCAGCAGGTAGCAAGTCTTCTCCAGAGTTGACGAAAAATATATTATTAGTGATTACTGCAACTCTTTTTTATTATTACAATTGATTTTCGCATTATCTGATTACTCCATCAATGAATCGCCATTTAATCGTATCTTTACGTAAGGTTAAACTTCTATTTTTGTTTCCCTCAAGCATACCAGGTCAAGCATGGTAGAAAAGTTGAATGTTTAATACTTGTTAGATAAGCTCAGGTTCAGCAGTTTCAGAACATTTTCGATATACAAATAGTGCTTTAGTTCAAGAAGACGTGTTAGTTTTGAATTCTCCTTGTGAACACCTCTTTACTTCAGAGCATCTAAATAGTGATGTACCCACTGTAGTTAGGACTTAAGATGTATCAGAACTTTTAAAGACATTTTTCTATAGTTAGGTTAAGAGATATATGATGGTGATGCCAGTGGTTGTGCCTGCCTTATCCAAAAGCCATATATCTTTGCAAAATACATTATTACTTGATGAGTTATTTCGAATTTGACCTCAAAAGTAAAGTAATGATGAATCAGGAACTTCATCTAATCTTCACCCTAAAGAGCATACTCCTTATGTTACTATTTCTTTCCCTAATGATGAACCAGGACCTCCATTTAATTCTGACCCTAGATAGCATGCTCCCTCCGCTACTATTGTTTATTTAATGGCTGGCCAAATGAGCTGCAGGAGCAAGAATTGCAGGATCAAAACAAAAAACCGGGGAAGAATATAATGTCACTGTGATTTGTTGCCAACAGTAATTCTCCACTGGAGCTCTATGTGCAGCAACAGAAAGTATGGCTTCTTCACGAAAACATCTTGATCCTTGTTTTTTCGTACTACTATTTGATACGTCTCCAACGTATCTATAATTTTTGATTGCTCCATACTATATTATCTATTGTTTTGGGCAATATTGGGCTTTATTATCCACTTTTATATTACTTTTGGGACTAACCTATTAACCGGAGGCCCAGCCCAGATTTGCTGTTTTATGCCTATTTCAGTGTTTCAAAGAAAAGGAATATCAAACGGAGTCGAAACGGAACGAAATCAACTGGAGAAGTTATTTTTGGAAGGAAACCTACCAGATGGACTTGGACCCCACGTCAAGGAAGGAACGAGGAAGCCGCGAGGGTGGGGGGCGCGCCCACCCCCCTAGGGCGCCCCCTGCCTCGTGGGGCCCTCATGGCTCCCCTGACGTACCTCCTGCACCCATATATACCTACGTAACCTAAAACTTCCAGAACGAAGAATAGATCGGGAGTTCCGCCGCCAGAAGCCTCCGTAGCCACCGAAAACCAATCTAGACCCGTTCCGGCAGGGCGTTCCGGCACCCTGCAGGAGGGGGCAATCCCTCTCCGGTGGCCATCTTCATCATCCCGGTGCTCTCCATGACTAGGAGGGAGTAGTTCTCCCTCGGGGCTGAGGGTATGTACCAGTAGCTATGTGTTTGATCTCTCTCTCTCTCGTGTTCTTGAGATGATACGATCTTGATGTATCGCGAGCTTTGCTATTATATTTGGATTCTATGATGTTTCTTCCCCCCTCTACTCTCTTGTAATGAATTGAGTTTCCCCTTTGAAGTTATCTTATCGGATTGAGTCTTTAAAGATTTGAGAACACTTGATGTATGTCTTGCCGTGGATATCTGTGGTGACAATGTGATATCACGTGATTCACTTGATGTATGTTTTGGTGACCAACTTGCGGGTTCCGCCCATGAACCTATGCATAGGGGTTGACACACGTTTTCGTCATGATTCTCCGGTAGAACTTTGGGGCACTCTTTGAGGTCATTTGTGTTGGTTGAATAGATGAATCTGAGATTGTGTGATGCATATCGTATGATCATACCCACGGATACTTGAGGTGACATTGGAGTATCTAGGTGACATTAGGGTTTTGGTTGATTTGTGTCTTAAGGTGTTATTCTAGTACGAACTCTAGGGCTGTTTGTGACACTTAGCCCAACGGATTGATTGGAAAGAATAACTTTGAGGTGGTTTCGTACCCTACCATAATCTCTTCGTTCGTTCTCCGCTATTAGTGACTTTGGAGTGACTCTTTGTTGCATGTTGATGGATAGTTATGTGATCCAATTATGTTAGTATTGTTGAGGGAACTTACACTAGCGAAAGTATGAACCCTAGGCCTTATTTCCACGCATTGCAATACCGTTTACGCTCACTTTTATCATTCGTTACCTTGCTGTTTTTATAATTTCAGATTACAAATACCTTTATCTACTATCCATATACCACTTGTTTCACCATCTCTTCGCCGAACTAGTGCACCTATACAATTTACCATTGTATTGGGTGTGTTGGGGACACAAGAGACTCTTTGTTATTTGGTTGCAGGGTTGCTTGAGAGAGACCATCTTCATCCTACGCCTCCTACGGATTGATAAACCTTAGGTCATCCACTTGAGGGAAATTTGCTACTGTCCTACAAACCTCTGCACTTGGAGGCCCAACAACGTCTACAAGAAGAAGGTTGTGTAGTAGACATCAAGCTCTTTTCTGGCGCCGTTGCCGGGGAGGTTAGCGCTTGAAGGTATATCTTTAGATCTTGCAATCGAATCTTTTTGTTTCTTGTTTTAGCACTAGTTTAGTTTATAAAAGAAAACTATAAAAAATATGGAATTGAGTTTGCTCATACGCTTCATCTTTTTAATATCTTTCGTGAGTATGATGGAAAGGAAAATTGTGCTCAAGTGCTAGAAGAAGAAATCTATAAAATGTTTGGCACTAAATCTTTGAATGATGAGCATGATTGCAATGTTGTTAGTACGAATTCTTTGAATATCCATGATACTAATGATGATTGCACTAGTTATGATGAAAATGTCTCCTATAAACATGTCAATTTTTGTGGAGTACATTGGGTTTGTAAGTACACACCAAATAGGGAAGATAGATATTGCAAGAGGCATAAGTACTTAGAAACTAAATTGTTGCAAGAAAGGCTAGATGAATGTGCTGAAAATTTAAATTATCTTAGGCCGTACTTGTGAGCTTTGCAATGAACATGATCATTTCAATACCCAATGCAAATTGTTTCATGATCGTATCGTGTCCAAAAATTGTGATGACTTGATTTCCCTTGCACATCATAATGAACTTAGTTTGCTCTTGGGTTATGAAGAAATGAAACGTATAACTAAGGATATTCCAAAATTTGCCCTTGATAGAGTTCTTCATTTTGATCTAGAGAAATTTATATGTATTGTGCGGTGAATTGTATTGAAAATCCTTATATTGCCAACTACATAAAGAAAAGAAAACAAATAGAAGATGAAGAGAATACTAATGAAAGGGAAGAGACTTCCCAATATCCTCCTATTATTTCTTATGATGAATCAGGTAACGAGGAGGAGCCTCCTATTCAACCAATCTCATTAATAAGGAGCTCCAAAAAGAGGATTGAATTGTGACGCCCGGGTAATTAAGCTACAGTAATCCCCACTAATGATGCCACGTCACCTCGGTTACTGTGGATAAACTCGCGTTAGTTCGGAACCTAGTTCGAATTTCAAATTCAAAATCGAGCAAACAATAAAAGTTTTCAAATATTAAAAGTTAAATGTTCGGAGTGAACCAAATAATACTAGGTAATTATGGTGGAGAAACCAAACTTCGATAAAATGTTTAAAGGCCCTAAAACAATTAAAACAATAGTGAAAAAATTATTTAAATACCTTTTGTAATTAATAAAATGTCAAACTAATTTATTTGCGGATTAGACTTTTTGTGACTATGGACTAAGTTGAAATACTAAATTAAATGCTACGTGTATATTTTAATAAAACTAAAATAATAGGAAACAAAACTAAAACAGAAAAGGTAAAATAAATAAAAAGTAAAAAACAAAAGAAAAGAAAAGGGACCCCCACTGGGCCAACCGGCCCAGCTGACAGCCAGGCCAGCCCAACTGGCCCACCCGCACGGCCCAGCCGACCCCCACTCCTCCCTTATCCTCTCACCCCCACCCGAACCCTATCCACTCGCCCCCGCACTCCCCCCCACGTCGTTTCCCCCTCCCGATCCAATCCGGAACGGGGACGAGACCCCCACCCGCCCCCCCCCGCTCGCCCCCTCGCTCCCCCCGATCTGGATCGGGGGAAAAGGCGCCCCGCCGCCGCCCGGAACCCCCGCCGGAGCCGCCCCGCCGCGGCCTGCCTCGTCGACGGCCACCTCGCCGGCGTGCCCGCTGCCTGAGGTCTCCGTGGACGCCGCCATCGCCCCGCGTGCCTCGGCCTCCTCCTCGCCCCGTGCCGAGGCCGCCGTTCCAGCGCCGCGCCCCCCGACCTCGTCGCCCGCCGCCCTCGTCGCCGGACCGCCCCGTCGCCGCCGAACGCCTCCTCGTCCTCCTCCTCGCCGGTCTTCCCCGACCGCCCCCGAGCCCACTGCCCCGTTGCCCTACTCCCCCCCCCGTGAGCTCCCCCCTTCGCCCTCCTCTCCCCCTAGGTCGCCTCGGCCGTCGCCGCTCGACGCGCTCCGGCGCCACCGTCGCCCGCGCCGGGCCGTCCCGCCCCCGGCCCCTCCCCGCTTCCCCGTGCGGCTCCCCTGCCGCGGCCGCCGCGCCCTTCCCCCCCTGGTCGCCTCGGCCACGTGCACCGGCACCACCGACCGCGCCCTCGACCCCGGCCCTCCCTCTCTCTCCGTCTCGCGCGCACTCGCCCTGACCGGCGTGCCTCCGCCCGCGCCGGCCTCGTCTTGCCCCGGACGGCGTCGCCCTCCGCCCGGCCATGCCCCGGTCCTCCTCGCCCGTCGATTTGGGCGAACGCCCAGTCGGGCGCCGCAACGCCCTGTGCCCGCTAGCCCCCCCCCCCCCCCCCGGGCCACTGACTAGGGGGCCCCGCCCCATAATGTTTTTTTTAAAAAAAGGAAAAGGAATTAAATAAAATAAAATAAAATAAATATAATTAATAAAAATGAAAATGATTTAATAAAATTATTAATTAATTAATTAATTAATTAAGAAAATTAATTAAGTTAATTAATCTGGTTTAATTAATTTAATTAACTAGTTAAGTTTAATTAAACTGTGATTAGATTAACCTAAACCCTAATTAACCTAATTAGAGGATGACAGGTGGGTCCCCCCTGGACCCACATGTCAGGTTGACCAAGTCAACTCTGTTGACTGCTGATGTCAGCATGACATCATGCTGATGTCATTAAATCATTTTCGAATTAATTAAATAATTAATTAAATCTCAGAAATTAATAAAATCTTTAGAAAATCATATCTTTTAATCCGTAACTCGGATTAAAATATTTTCAACATGAAAGTTGCTCAGAACGACGAGACGATTCCGGATACGCAGCCCGTTCGTCCACCACACACCCCTAACATATCAAACACGCAACTTTCCCCCTCCGGTTCATCTGTCCGAAAACGCGAAACACCGGGAATACTTTCCCGGAGGCTTTCCCCCTTCGTCGGTATCACCTACTACCGCGTTAGAACACGTCTAGCTCTGCTTGTTGTCCTGTTATGCACTTGCTTGCTATGTATTTACTGTTTCTCCCCCCTCTTCTCTCCGGTAGACCCCGTGACGATGCTGATGCCCCTGTGGTCGACTACATCACCGACGACCCCTCTCTCTTGTCAGAGCAACCAGGCAAGCCCCCCCTTTGATCACCAGATATCGCCTACTCTTCTCTATACTGCTTGCATTAGAGTAGTGTAGCATGTTACTGCTTCCCGTTAATCCTATCCTGATGCATAGCCTGTCCTTGCTACTGCTGTTGTTACCTTTACCTGCAATCCTAATGCTTAGTACAGGATGCTAGTTTATCATCAGTGGCCCTACATCCTTGTCCGTCTGCCATGCTATACTATCGGGCCGTGATCACTCGGGAGTTGATCACGGGTATATACTATATACTTTATACATGATACATGTGGTGACTAAAGACGGGTCGGCTTGAGGAGCACCCGCGAGTGGATCTTTGAGGCGGAGCGACAGGGCAGGTTCCGACCACCTAGGAGAGAGGTGGGCCTGGCCCTGGTCGATGTTCGCGGATACTTAACACGCTTAACGAGATCTGGGTATTTGATCTGAGTTTGGCCATTTGGTCTATACGCACTAACCATCTACGCGGGAGTAGTTATGGGTATCCCGACGTCGTGGTATCAGCCGAAGCCTTCGTGACGTCAGCGACTGAGTGGCGCGCGCCGGATTGGAACGTAAGCCTGCTCTTGTATTAAGGGGGCTAGTTCTGCTTCCGGCCGCGTACGCAACATGCAGGTGTGCTAAGGGCGATCGGCCCAGACTCCTGTGCGCTTAGGTTTAGACCGGCGTGCTGACCTCTCTGTTGTGCCTAGGTGGGGCTGCGACGTGTTGATCTTCCGAGGCCGGGCATGACCCAGGAAAGTGTGTCCGGCCAAATGGGATCGAGCGTGTTGGGGTATGTGGTGCACCCCTGCAGGGAAGTTAATCTATTCGAATAGCCGTGATCTTCGGTAACAGGACGACTTGGAGTTGTATCTTGACCTTATGACAACTAGAACCGAATACTTAATAAAACACACCCTTCCAAGTGCCAGATACAACCGATGGTCGCTCTCTCACAGGGCGACGAGGGGAGGATCATCGGTTAGGGTTATGCTATGCGATGATACTTGGAGGACTTCAGTCTACTCCCTTCTACATGCTGCAAGACGGAGGCTGCCAGAAGCGTAGTCTTCGAAAGGATTAGCTATCCCCCCTCTTATTCTGGCTTTCTGCAGTTCAGTCCACCGATATGGCCCTTTACACATTTACCCATGCATATGTAGTGTAGCTTCTTGCTTGCGAGTACTTTGGATGAGTACTCACGGTTGCTTTCTCCTTCTTTCCCTCTATCCCTTCTACCTGGTTGTCGCAACCAGATGTTGGAGCCCAGGAGCCAGACGCCACCGTCGATGACGACCCCTACTACACCGGAGGTGCCTACTACTACATGCTGCCCGCTGACGCCGACCAGGAGTAGTTTAGGAGGATCCCAGGCAGGAGGCCTGCGTCTCTTTCGATCTGTATCCCAGTTTGTGCTAGCATTCTTAAGGCAAACTTGTTTAAATTATGTCTGTACTCAGATATTGTTGCTTCCGCTGACTCGTCTATGATCGAGCTCTTGTATTCGAGCCCTCGAGGCCCCTGGCTTGTAATATGATGCTTGTATGACTTATTTTATTTGTAGAGTTGTGTTGTGATATCTTCCCGTGAGTCCCTGATCTTGATCGTACACGTTTGCGTGTATGATTAGTGTACGATTGAATCGGGGGCGTCACAAGTTGGTATCAGAGCCGACTGCCTGTAGGAATCCCCCTTCCACACTTCTTGGCCGAAGTCGAGTCTAGACATTGCAAAACTTTTACTAACATGGCTGTGTGCCTTACGGGCCCACGTCGCCATTGGGTGGTACTAGGATCTTTTACTTCTCGACCCTTACTCTGGGATTCTGAACTCTCTTCTATTCGGGTTAAACGATTTTTACTAAAATCTAACTTTAGGTTCTCGAAAATACTTTCTCCCGGAGAGGCCCTTCAGTCCAGATGATCACCGACTGCACCAGAAGATTTCGGAGATACTCTTTGATATTCTCTCGAGACTTTGTGCCCATCACTTTTGCTATTCCCGACCACCGATAAATCCTTATGGATAACTACTTACACTTGCCATTCATGCAATCATCCCCCATTGATCTTGTTATTACAAGATGCCCCGAAGTTTTCTCTATTGTTCCGAGAATACTTCGTGCCTACTGCCTAGCAGTTCCTTGCCACATGAATACCCCTTCAAATAAATCCTCGCACTTGTCGAGTATCCGCTCATCCCTAGTTGTTCATGAGTTTCACAAAAGTCTTCAAAATAATATTCGATCTTCCGAAAATCCTCTGGAGCCTTTGGCTCTTGAAATTCTTGCTTGCTTGCATTATGGTTAGTCCCATAAGTCTCGTAGTCTTAATGACATTCCTTGTCATTATCATTTTGAGTCTGTTGACTCAATATGTTTGCGAATACACGCAATCATCATTGATCCTTATAAATTACTTCTCCGGCTAAGCTGCCATTCTTTTAACTAGAATTGGTTCTCGACCAATCCAATTGTCGTTGATTGTACCCTAAGGCTATTCAACTTATCCATCTCTAATCAGAGCATTGCTTCTGATCCCTTGATTTGGAGATCATAATTCCTTTGCATTTGACAATTGAGTTAGTCAGTTGTTTCTATAATTTGATCTCCTTGCACTCTTCTTCCTCTAGTTGAGTACCGATGCTCACGTCAGATCCCTTGTGGACCATCAGGTCCATTGTTGGATTTTATCCGTCAGCATCCTTCATATTCAATAACTTTGTGAGACCTTCCCCTGATGCATAATGCCTTTGGTAAATTGTATCCTTTCCTTTTGTCAACCATGCTCTGCTTTCGAGCTGGTAATATTTACTCTTGAAGCTTATGGTATACGTTCCTAAGATGCCTTGATGGGTTGAACGTATGCCCTCCTTAATATGTGTGAACTCGAAAATTTTCACGAGTCATACTCTTCCAGTGTTTTGCTAGATAAAGTTTAAACATTACAACTTCTCCGAAAAATGAGAAGTGAATGGAAGGTTATGCATTGAGGGAGTGGGAGTCGACCTTGAACCTTTGTGTTCATGCCCATGGACACGATGTAGATCCTATCATGGAAGCTTCTTGAAATAATAACTATTCCTTTGGTATAAGTTCATCTTATATCTGGGATCTGGCCTTTTGCAATCGTGGTTCCGACCATGTTCTCTTTTAAATACCATTTCTCGTGCAAGATTAAGCACTTGTCTTCTGTAGAGCAATACCCCCAGTCCAACCTCTACTTTGGTCTATCATCGAGTATTACCCCCCTGGTATCTCGAGATTATCATGGAACTGCATAACATCTTATGAGTTCTTCATCAAGTGCTACATTCCCACTGGTTCCAATTTTTTCACGGGCTTTGAGTTATTAAACACTCAAAGACACCGATAACTGACTCGAGTCCGCATCGCGATTAAGCAACTCTTGTAACCCTCATTACTTACGAGTTTGAACTCAATCACGTCATTCCTAGCCTGATTGGCTATATCCTTGTCGTGCCGATCTTAACTGGGCTACCTGGTCCTTCTTCCCAGAGCGTAATTTTTACGATGAGCTAAGCTTACGTCGAATTTTCCTCGTCATACCCTTTCACCTTAAGCAACAAGCTTGAGTTCAAGTTTGTGTCGTAACCGTGGTTCCAATAACCTTTCGCTTCACCATTCATTTGACTCGATGTCATCGCTGATCGATTACATCTTGAAATCTCTCGACAAAGTGTGTTGTGATCATCATCAATCTTATGAGCTCTTCCAGGATATCAAATGAGTTCATGATGAGAAATACCATCCTTGCCCTTGATGATCTGCGTTATCATCGACCTTTATTGCCTTCCCACCAACACAAGCTTGTTCGTGTTTGGTGTTATACCTTGAGTTCCTTGCTACCCAGCATTGTTCTTCTTTACCTTGGAGAATTACCACCTTTTATGTCAAGAATGTCGTGGGAATTGCTCCACCTCTTAGAAATTCTCAGTAAGATGATACTTTTCACCATCACCATTCTTCCTTGGTCCCCGTGTTGTTTTTTTAACCGGGATACCAATATGCTGATGATGTGGTGAAGAAGAAGAAAAGAAAAAGGAAGAGAGGTAAAAAGATATCTCCCCCAAATAATGATGCTCCTATTACTATTGTGCCTCATGAAAATATAATTGTGGAAGATAATGATACTTCTTATGATCTTCAAAATCTTTTTGGCACTTGCTTGGAAGAATATGATAATTGCTATACTATTGGTGCTATCCATACTATTAATGATGAGAGTGATTATGCTTATGATATGAAAAGGCCCAAGCTTGGGGATGCTACGTTTAATGAAGATGATATTTTTAGTCTCCCAAATTTTGATATGCAAATTTATAATGATGATAGCATGCCTCCTACCTATGATGATTATTGTGATGATACTTATGCTATAAAAAGTAGTGATTATATTTATAAAACTTGTCATGATTATGGTTACCCATTTTCTGAACATTACTCTTTTAATGTGGAAACAATTTATAGTATTCGAGTCTCTTATGACACTCCCACTATTCCGAATGAGAAGAATTTTGCTTATGTGGAGAGTAGTAAAATTTCTATGCTTATAGATCATGAAAAGAATGCTTTAGGTGCTGGTTATATTGTTGAATTCATTAATGATGCTACTGAAAATTATTATGAGGGAGGAACATATGCTTGTAGGAATTGCAATAATATCAAGTTTCCTCTCTATGTGCTTAAAGTTTTGAAACTATGCTTGTTTTACCTTCCTATACAAGTTGATTCTTGTTCCCATAAGTTGTTTGCTCACAAAATCCCTATGCATAGGAAGTGGGTTAGACTTAAATGTGTTAGTCATATTCTTCATGATGCTCTCTTTATGTTACAATTCTTATCCTTTATGTGAGCAACATTGAAATCATCATGCCTAGCTAGGGACATTAAACGATAGCGCTTGTTGGGAGGCAACCCAATTTTATTTTTGTTCCTTGCTTTTTGTTCCTGTTTAGTAATAAATAATTCATCTAGCCTCTGTTTAGATGTGGTTTTATGCTTTTAATTAGTGTTTGTGCCAAGTAGAACCTTTGGGAAGACTTGGGGGAAGTCTTGTTGATCATGCTGTCAAAAACAGAAACTTTAGCGCTCACGAGAATTGCTGCTATTTTTATTTGGAGAGTGCTATTTAGTTAATTCTTTTTGCAGATGATTAATAGATAAATTACTCAGGTCCAGCAATTTATTTTAGAATTTTATGAGTTCCATAAGTATGTGTTTGATCCAGATTACTATAGACTGTTCTGTTTTTGACAGATTCTGTTTTTCATGTGTTGTTTACTTATTTTGATGAATCTATGGCTAGTAAAATAGTTTATAAACCATAGAGAAGTTGGAATACAGTAGTTTTAACACCAATATAAATAAAGAATGAGTTCATTACAGTACCTTTAAGTGGTGATTTATTTTCTTATACTAACGGAGCTCACGAGTTTTCTACTTTAAGTTTTGTGTTGTGAAGTTTTCAAGTTTTGGGTAAGGATTCGATGGACTATGGAATAAGGAGTGGCAAGAGCCTAAACTTGGGGATTCCCAAGGCACCCCAAGGTAATATTCAAGTATAACCAAGAGCCTAAGCTTGGGGATGCCCCGGAAGGCATCCCCTCTTTCGTCTTCGTTCATCGGTAAATTTACTTGGAGCTATATTTTTATTCGCCACATGATATGTGTTTTGCTTGGAGCATCAATTTATTTTGTTAGGATTTTCTTGCTGTTATTTAGAACATTGTCTTGCATCTTTTATTTCAATAAAAGTGGAATTGATAGCCTTTACTATGCCTATTTTAGAAGTCCACATGTTGCTGTTTGAAAACAGAAAGTTTACCGTTGTTGCAATAATTCCCTAGAAAAGTCAGAATGTGATAAAATGTTGAAACCTTTTGAATATTAAGCTCTGATAAATTTACTACAGTGTGAATGTTTGTTAATAATTTTTGGAGCTAGGGAAGTATGGATGTTGCTGCATTCTTTACAGACTATCCTGTTTAGGCAGATTGCTGTTTTGTTTGCATTGTTTGCATATGATTGCTTCTTTAATGATTCTATTTGAGGATAGGACTATTAAATATGCAGAGGCATTTAGTATGCAATGTTGAATAATAATTTTAGTGATTTGCTACAGTAGAGTATGATAAGGTTTTTGCAATGATTTATACTAACTTATCTCACGTGTCCTTGTTGAGTTTTGTGTGGATGAAGCTTTTGAGATTTAGGAAGACCGTGATATGAGAGGAATTAAGGAGACACAAAAGCTCAAGCTTGGGGATGCCCAAGGCACCCCAAGGTAATATTTCAAGAAGTCTCAAGCATCTAAGCTTGGGGATGCCCCGGTTGGCATCCCACCTTTCTTCTTCAACAACTATCGGTTAGTTTCGGTTGATCCTAAGTTTTTGCTTCTTCACATGATGTTTGCTATTCTTAGAATGTCATTTTATTTTGCTTTGCTTGCTTTTTGAATAAAATACCAAGATCTGAAATTCTTAAATGTTAGAGAGTCTTCACATAGTTGCATAATTATTCGACTACTAATTGATCTTCACTTATATCTTTCAGAGTAGTTTGTCATTTGCTCTAGTGCTTCACTTATATCTTTTAGAGCATGGTGGTAGTTTTATTTTGAAGAAATAAATGAACTCTCATGCTTCACTTAGATTATTTTGAGAGTCTTAAATAGCATGGTAATTTGCTTAAAATCCTAATATGCTAGGTATTCAAGATTAGTAAAATTTCCTTATGAGTGTTTTGAATACTAAGAGAAGTTTGATGCTTGATGATTGTTTTGAGATATGGAGGTAATAATATCAAAGTCGTGCTACTTGAGTAGTTGTGGATTTGAGAAATGCTTGTGTTGAAGTTTGCAAGTCCCGTAGCATGCACGTATGGTAAACGTTATGTAACAAATTTGAAACATGAGGTGTTATTTGATTGTCTTCCTTATGAGTGGCGGTCGGGGACGATCGATGGTCTTTTCCTACCAATCTATACCCCTAGGAGCATGCACATAGTACCGAGGTTTTTGATGACTTGTAGATTTTTGCAATAAGTATGTGAGTTCTTTATGACTAATGTTGAGTCCATGGACTATACGCATTCTCACCCTTCCATCCTTGCTAGCCTCTTCGGTACCGTGCATTGCCCTTTCTCACATTGAGAGTTGGCGCAAACTTCGCCGGTGCATCCAAACCCCGTGATATGATACGCTCTTTCACACATAAACCTCCTTATATCTTCCTCAAAACAGCCACCATACCTACCTATTATGGCATTTCCATAGCCATTCCGAGATATATTGCCATGCAACTTTCCACCATCCAGTTTATCATGACACATTCATCATTGTCATATTGCTAGCATGATCATGTAGTTGACATAGTATTTGTGGCAAAGCCACCGTTCATAATTCTTTCATACATGTCACTCTTGATTCATTGCATATCCCGGTACACTGCCGGAGGCATCCATATAGAGTCATACTTTGTTCTAGTATCGAGTTGTAATCATTGAGTTGTAAATAAATAGAAGTGTGATGATCATCATTCAATAGAGCATTGTCCCCAAAAAAGAGAAAGGCCAAAAAAAAGAGAAGGCCCCAAAAAAGGGGCAATGTTACTATCCTTTTTTTCCACACTTGTGCTTCAAAGTAGCACCATGATCTTCATATAGAGAGTCTCTTGAGTTATCACTTTCATATACTAGTGGGAATTTTCATTATAGAACTTGGCTTGTATATTCCAACAATGGGCCTCCTCAAGTGCCCTAGGTCTTCGTGAGCAAGCAAGTTGGATGCACACCCACTTAGTTTTTTTATTGAGCGTTCATACATTTATAGCTCTAGTGCATCTGTTGCATGGCAATCCCTACTCCTTGCATTAACATCAATCGGTGGGCATCTCCATAGCCCATTGGTTAGCCTCGTTGATGTGAGACTTTCTCCTTTTTGTCTTCTCCACATAACCCCCTCATTATTCTATTCCAGCCATAGTGCTATATCCATGGCACACGCTCATGTATTGCGTGAAAGTTTATAGGTTTGAGATTACTAAAGTATGAAACAATTGCTTGGCTTGTCATCGGGGTCATGCATGATGAGAGCATTCTTGTGTGACGAAAATGAAACATGACTAAACTATATGATTTTGTAGGGATGAACTTTCTTTGGCCATGTTATTTTGAGAAGACATGATTGCTTAGTTAGTATGCTTGAAGTATTATCATTTTTATGTCAATATGAACTTTTGTCTTGAATCTTTTGGATCTGAATATTCATACCACAATTAAGAAGAATTACATTGAAATTATGCCAAGTAGCACTCCGCATCAAAAATTCTTTCTTTTAGCATTTACCTACTCGAGGACGAGCATGTTGGGGAACGTAGCATAAATTCAAAATTTTCCTACGTGTCACCACGATCTATCTATGGAGTCATCTAGCAACGAGGGAGGAGTGGATCTACATACCCTTGTAGATCGTGCGCGGAAGCGTTCAAGAGAACGGGGTTGATGGAGTCGTACTCGTCGTGATCCAAATCACCGATGATCCTAGCGCCGAACGGACGGCACCTCGGTGTTCAACACACGTACGGAGCAGCGACGTCTCCTCCTTCTTGATCCAGCAAGGGGGAAGGAGAGGTTGATGGAGATCCAGCAGCACGACGGCGTGGTGGTGGAAGTAGCGGGATTCCAACAGGGCTTCGCCAAGCGCTGCGGGGGGAGGGAGATGTGTCATGGGAGGGAGAGGGAGGCGCCAGGGCTTAGGTATGGTTGCCCTCCCTTCCCCCCACTATATATAGGGCCAAGGGAGAGGGGGGGCACAGCCTTGGCCCTTCCTCCAAGGAAGGGTGCGGCCAGGGAGGAGTCCTTCCTCCCCAAGGCACCTCGGAGATGCCTTCCCCTTTTAGGACTCTTCCTTTCCCTCTTCTCTTGGCGCATGGGCCTCTTGGGGCTGGTGCCCTTGGCCCATATAGGCCAAGGCGCACCCCCTACAGCCCATGTGGTCCCCCCGGGGCAGGTGGCCCTACCCGGTGGACCCCCGGGACCCTTCCGGTGGTCCCGGTACAATACCGGTGACCCCGAAACTTGTCCCGATGGCCGAAATAGCACTTCCTATATATAATTCTTTACCTCCGGACCATTCCGAAACTCCTCGTGACGTCCGAGATCTCATCCGGGACTCCGAACAACTTTCGGGTTACCGCATACTAATATGTCTATAACCCTAGCGTCACCGAACCTTAAGTGTGTAGACCCTACGGGTTCGGGAGACATGCAGACATGACCGAGATGACTCTCCGGTCAATAACCAACAGCGGGATCTGGATACCCATGTTGGCTCCCACATGTTCCACGATGATCTCATCGGATGAACCACGATGTCAAGGACTTAATCAATCCCGTATACAATTCCCTTTGTCTATCAGTACGATACTTGCCCGAGATTCGATCGTCGGTATCCCGATACCTTGTTCAATCTCGTTACCGGCAAGTCTCTTTACTCGTTCCGTAACACATCATCCCGTGATCAACTCCTTGATCACATTGTGCACATTATGATGATGTCCTACCGAGTGGGCCCAGAGATACCTCTCCGTTTACACGGAGTGACAAATCCCAGTCTCGATTCGTGCCAACCCAACAGACACTTTCGGAGATACCTGTAGTGTACCTTTATAGCCACCCAGTTACGTTGTGATGTTTGGCACACCCAAAGCACTCCTACGGTATCCGGGAGTTGCACAATCTCATGGTCTAAGGAAATGATACTTGACATTAGAAAAGCTTTAGCATACGAACTACATGATCTTGTGCTAGGCTTAGGATTGGGTCTTTGTCCATCACATCATTCTCCTAATGATGTGATCCCGTTATCAATGACATCCAATGTCCATGGTCAGGAAACCGTAACCATCTATTGATCAACGAGCTAGTCAACTAGAGGCTTACTAGGGACATGGTGTTGTCTATGTATCCACACATGTATCTGAGTTTCCCATCAATACAATTCTAGCATGGATAATAAACTATTATCATGAACAAGGAAATATAATAATAACTAATTTATTATTGCCTCTAGGGCATATTTCTAACAGAGCAGGAATTAAGCTTGGGGATGCTTGATACGTCTCCAACGTATCTATAATTTTTGATTGCTCCATGCTATATTATCTACTGTTTTGGGCAATATTGGGCTTCATTATCCACTTTTATATTACTTTTTGGACTAACCTTTTAACCGGAGGCCCAGCCCAGATTTGCTGTTTTATGCCTATTTCAGTGTTTCGAAGAAAAGGAATATCAAACGGAGTCGAAACGGAACGAAATCAACTGGAGAAGTTATTTTTGGAAGGAAACCTACCAGATGGACTTGGACCCCACGTCAAGGAAGGAACAAGGAAGCCACGAGGGTGGGGGGCACGCCCACCCTCCTAGGGTGCGCCCCCTGCCTCATGGGGCCCTTGTGGCTCCCCTGACGTACCTCCTGCACCCATATATACCTACGTAACCTAAAACTTCCAGAACGAAGAATAGATCGGGAGTTCCGCCGCCAGAAGCCTCCGTAGCCATCAAAAACCAATCTAGACCCATTTCGGCACCCTGCCGGAGGGGGCAATCCCTCTCCGGTGGCCATCTTCATCATCCCGGTGCTCTCCGTGACGAGGAGGGAGTAGTTCTCCCTCGGGGCTGAGGGTATGTACCAGTAGCTATGTGTTTGATCTCTCTCTCTCGTGTTCTTGAGATGATACAACCTTGATGTATCGCGAGCTTTGCTATTATATTTGGATCCTATGATGTTTCTTCCCCCCTCTACTCTCTTGTAATGAATTGAGTTTCCCCTTTGAAGTTATCTTATTGGATTGAGTCTTTAAAGATTTGAGAACACTTGATGTATGTCTTGCCGTGGATATCTGTGGTGACAATGGGATATCACGTGATTCACTTGATGTATATTTTGGTGACCAACTTGCGGGTTCCGCCCATGAACCTATGCATAGGGGTTGGCACACGTTTTTGGCATGATTCTCCGGTAGAACTTTGGGGCACTCTTTGAGGTCCTTTGTGTTGGTTGAATAGATGAATCTGAGATTGTGTGATGCATATCGTATGATCATACCCACGGATACTTGAGGTGACATTGGAGTATCTAGGTGACATTAGGGTTTTGGTTGATTTGTGTCTTAAGATGTTATTCTAGTACGAACTCTAGGGCTGTTTGTGACACTTATAGGAATAGCCCAACGGATTGATTGGAAAGAATAACTTTGAGGTGGTTTCGTACCCTACCATAATCTCTTCGTTCGTTCTCCGCTATTAGTGACTTTGGAGTGACTCTTTGTTGCATGTTGAGGGATAGTTATGTGATCCAATTATGTTAGTATTGTTGAGGGAACTTACACTAGCGAAAGTATGAACCCTAGGCCTTATTTCCACGCATTGCAATACCGTTTACGCTCACTTTTATCATTCGTTACCTTGCTGTTTTTATAATTTCAGATTACAAATACCTTTATCTACCATCCATATACCACTTGTTTCACCATCTCTTCGCCGAACTAGTGCACCTATACAATTTACCATTGTATTGGGTGTGTTGGGGACACAAGAGACTCTTTGTTATTTGGTTGCAGGGTTGCTTGAGAGAGACCATCTTCATCCTACGCCCCCTACGGATTGATAAACCTTAGGTCATCCACTTGAGGGAAATTTTCTACTGTCCTACAAACCTCTGCACTTGGAGGCCCAACAACGTCTACAAGAAGAAGGTTGTGTAGTAGACATCACTATTCTATAGTAACAAAACACACCATCAAGTTCCCAGGATATCTTGGTCATTTTTCTGTTCTATAAAACAAAACATGTTTAAAGGATTATCAATTGTGGCTGAAAACCTGTACATCATTTGCTCCTCTAGAAAATGGAGTTTAGCCTTACAAAGAAGAAGCAGAAAATAAACTCGGAAGTCCACCTTATGCGCCTCTGCCTGTATGTTTACAACTTCCAAGTGGCCAGATTTTATCAGTTGTTGATAGATGAAAGACCAACCAATTTATGCCTAACATTTGTGTCTCTACATTTATGCACTACCATTATAGAGCTCAAGGCATTAGCTGCAGCACCAAGCATGTCAAGAAGTTTGCCTATGGTGAGTGCCTGTTGGGTTATGTGTTTGTGGCTTTCGCCACGGTCATTTTGTCCGTCGTCCTGCAGTGTTGAAGGTGTTCTGGAGACACTGGTTGGTGCGGCCTTCACCAGTTAACGGTACACCACACCGCCACCGCCACCGATGGCATCACCAATGTCCGCCGGTCGAGGTTCACGACATTGTAAGATTGAAGACAGAGTTGTGTGCTCTGCTTTGTACATTGGAGTGGCCCATGACTACGTTGGTCAGATTGTCCTTCTTTGCATATATGTACTTCTCAAGCAGATACGACCCAATCAAGGGCTCCTCTTTGATGAAAGGAGAAGGATGAAGAAGTCAAGCTATTGGAGAGGTCAATTGAGGAGCTCGAAAGTACTTTATTTGTTCTCAAAAGTAGCTTTATTCAGTTTGAGTGAATTTTGTGGCCTAACTGTTGTAGCTATTCATTTTTCCATGCATTCTGAATGTTAGTACACATCCATGTTGGTATAGAACTCCTGTTGTTATGCCTGCATTATCACAACAACTTTCTAGTTTTTGTGCATAAACATACATATGTGGACTAAACTCTTTCCCTTATTTTTTGTTACTTGCTCAGCCAATACATATGTATGCTAATATAGTTATTTTCATATACTTCTAATCCCAGAAAACACAATACAAATCCTAAAAGAAGTTATTTTTTGTAATTAAAATTGCTAGCAATGACCTCTGTGTTATACGTTATGAAACATCCTATGATCTGAACATCATGAACCTGCCTGAAAATACACATTAGCATTGACCATGAAAGAATTTTTCACTAAGAAAAGAGAGACTGATTCTCGGGCATTTTTCTCCCGTTGCAACGCACGGGCCCTTTTGCTAGTATATCTAATTAGACGTTCACTAGATAGGATTGTAAAAAAACGAAAATGTTAACGCCCACACGTGTGGGTGTTAACCAACTCGTCCACACGCCTCCATCACCGTCCAGTAACTTCTGCACGAATCTTGGCATGAATTGGCTGATTTTGTATGCCACGTAGGATAACTCGCGTGTGTGGTGTGTGAGAGAGGTCGCCCACACATCCGTTTTACCACACGGAGGGGCCGGTGTGTGGGCGTTTAGCAGTTCACCCACACACTAGTTTTCAGTCACGCACAAGGGCTAGTGTGTGGGTGTTTGCCATCTCGCCCACACACCCGCCTCCTCTCCCACACCCAAGCTGCCAGTTGCCATGCGTTTTGCAGTGTACATGGCAACTGCCCTAGTATGATTGCAAGCAAATGGCAACTCTCTTTTTTTACCCTAACATGTCAGTTGCCATATGTTTTGCATGGTACATGGAAAACTGCCCTAGCATGCACGTAAGCAGATGGCAACTCTTTCTTTTTAAATGGCAACTACCCTAGCGTGCTTGTGAGCACATGGCAACTCTCTCTTTTACCCGAACATGTTTTTTGCCATGCCTTTTTTTGTAGTGCTACATGGAAAATGCCTAGTGTTGTACATGGCAACTGCCCTAGTATGATTGCAAGCAGATGGCAACTCTTTTTTTTACCCGAACATGTCAGTTGCCATATGTTTTGCATGGTACATGGCAAACTTCCCTAGCGTGCACGTAAGCAGATGGCAACTCTTTTTTAAATGGCAACTGCCCTAGCATGCTTGTGAGCACATGGCAACTCTCTCTTTTTACCCGAACATGTTTTTTGCCATGACTTTTTTTGTAGCGCTACATGGCAACTGCCTAGTGTTAGTAGGTGGTAACTCCTAAAGTTTTGAAATCATGGCAACTGCAGTAGACCAGACCACACATGGCAACACCCGTAGTTGTCTAAAAAATGGCAATCTGGAACTTTGACCTGAGATGGCAACTGCAGTTGAGCAAACATGGCAACTTTAGTTGTCCGACATGGCAACCGTAGTTCAGCGACATGGCAACTGCACTTAAACGAACATGGACGAGGGTCCGGCCCATGGCAACTGCGGGGCGCGCGTGTCACGTGGGGCGTGTGGGACCACGAGGTACAAGGCCTGACATACCGCACGTGTGGGTGTTATCTATTTCGCCCACACACATGCGTGTAAGAGGGACTGGGAGCAAAAAAGAGGCGTGTGGGTGCTAATTGTTTTGCCCACACACAGACGTGTGGGCTGGTCCTCTTAGGCACCACACAGAACGTGTGGACAGATTCCTTAACGCCAACACGTGTGGCAGTTATCAGATTCCAAAAACAACGGAAAAACTAACGCCCACACGTGTGGGCGTTTGCACATTGCCCACACGCCTCCATCACCACTCATTTTGCCACGTATGAACATATGACATCAGCAGAAATCTTTTTGATTTTAGTCTTAAAAATGTTTTATCTTCTAATTAAAAAAGCGAATTAAAAATCCGTTTTCACCAATAAATCCGTCTCGACGAGATCTTCAAAACTAGACCCCATGTTGATATGTTTCGACGCATTTTTTGCCCAAAAGTTGCAATGATGTTTACACTGTAGTTGCCATAGTGTTTAAACTAAAGTTTCCATGTGGCAATTTTAGTTTGTAATCATGGCAATTTTAGTTTTTCGATGATGGCAATTCCAGTATTTTGACCATGAAAATATTTTTTTGTATGAACCATGACAATATTAAGTGCATGTATCATGGCAATTTTATTTATGGTGCATGGCAAGTCTAATTTCTTAATTCCCCATTTTATAATATGTCAAAATTTACTTTTAAATGTAGAAGAAAATAGCTGAAACATATCATGCCAACTTCAGCGTAAACATCATGGTAATTCATGTGCAATAGACACGGCAACTTTTAACCAAATTTTTTTTGTCAAAATTTATTGATATGAGATCTAGTTTCGAAGATCTCGTCGCGAGGGATTTAATGGTGAAAACGGATCTTCAATCAGATTTTTCATTTAAGAGATAAAACATTTTAAAAACAGAAAATCCAAAAAGATTTCCACATGCATGCATGCGGTGACATGTCGTAGTCTGTGTGCTATAGGGCGTGTGGGTGGGTTTGGCTCCCACCACATGTGTGGGCGTTAGCATTGTCCAAAAAAAATTGAATGACGATTTTGAGAGAAGCTGAGGAGGGAATCACCCAAAAAAACTGGGCCTAACGGCAGTTCGGCTTTCTGGGGTTAGCTTATTTTAGAAGCCCAAACAAAAATATTTTTAATATAGGCTTCTAGAAAGTAAAAATGGTTGGGTTTTCAGAATAAACTGGGTAGGGGCAGCTTATTTCAGTTTATCTATTGCTCAAATATGGAGGTCTAACCGGCTATAGAGGACTGGACATTTGAGACTGATAACAGTGTTAATGCCCAATCCACCTCAGATGGTATATGAACTTATGATATGACCACTGCGTCATGGAAGGAAGAGCTGATTCGGGCCACTTTCATCTCTTTTGATGCTAAGGCTATCATGGCAATACCTATATGTACTAGAGTTGTTGATGATTTTTGGGCATGGGCTGCCGAGAGGGACAAAAAGTTTTCTGTCAAGTCTACATATCGGGTGGTGTTGAACACGAGGAAACACAGAGGGAATTGGCTGGAAGAAAATCCGGGGGGCTCCATGCTGAGCTTGAATCGCAGCAATTGGACTATGCTATGGCACATCAAGGTCCCGTCTAAACTCAAGGTATTACTATGGCGCCTTGCAAGGCATTCAATGTCGACGGCGGATCTGCTACACCACCGCCATATGTCTGACACCCACCTATGCGCTTTGTGTGGGAGGGAAGATTCATGGAGGCATGCTCTTTTGAAGTGTACTATGTCGAGGTGCATATGGGCGCTTTCTGAAGAGGAGTTGGTACAACACTTGAGCCTGAACACGGATCCTAATGCAAAAAACTGGTTATTTGCGATGCATGATCAACTACCTCAAAAGGATTTCATGCTTCTGGTGGTCACACTTTGGGATGCTTGGAGAGCTAGGCGCAATGCTATTTATGAGGATGTTTTTCAGAGCCCTTAAGCAATTAATCAGTTCATCCTAGCATACATGGCCGATTTACAGATCATTGCAGGGGCAGAAAATGCCCAAGCGAAACCTCGAACGGTCAGGCCTACACAATGGATCCCGCCGCCGAGTATGTGTGCCAAAATAAATGTCGATGCGGCGGTCGGACCCAACCGAGGACGTGGAGTTGCTGCTGCAATATGTCGGGATCAATCTGGCCTTTTCCAGGGAGCATTAGCTATTGTTATCAAGGGAATCAGTGACCCACCAAATCTCGAAGCTTTAGCAGTTCGAGAGGCTCTAGCCCTCGCTGAAGATCTCAACCTCCGCAGGATTCATATTGCCTCGGATTGCAAGGTTGTAGTGGAGGACATCAAGCAAAGAACTCCGACTAGCTACGTGATACATCCATTTTGCATCATGTTTCCTTGCTGTTATTTATAATGTTTTTATCCATAATAATTCTTTTTGGAGTAATTCTAATGCCTTTTTCTCTCATAATTTACAAGGAACACACCAAGAGGGAGAATTCCGGCAGATGGAAATCTGGACCTGGAAAAGCTACGTCAGGCCACCTATTCTGCACAACTCCAAATGGGCTAAAACTTTACGGAGATTTTTTATGGATTATTTAAGAAATATTGGAGTCAATAAACACATGAGGAGGGCCATGATACGTCCATTTTGCACCATGCTTCTATATCGATATTATTGCATTATGGGCTGTTATTGCACATTATGTTTCAATACTTATGCCTATTCTCTCTTATTTTACAAGGTTTACATGAAGAGGGAGAATGTCGACAGCTGGAATTCTGGGCTGGAAAAGGAGCAAATATTAGACACCTATTCTGCACAACTCCAAAAGTCCTGAAACTTCATGGGAGCAAGTTTCAGAATATATAAAAAATATTGGGCGAAAGAAGTACCAGAGGGGGGCCACCCACCATCCACGTGGGTGGGGGGCGCGCCCTACCCCCTGGGCACCCCCCTGCCTCGTGGGCCCCACGGTGGCCCTCTGATGCCCATCTTTGGCTATATGGAGTCTTTCGTCGAGGAAAAAAATCATAAGCTAGCTCATGGGACGAAACTCCGCCGCCACGAAGCGGAACCTTGGCGGAACCAATTCAGGGATCCGACGGAGCTGTTCTGCCGGGGAAACTTCCCTCCGGGAGGGGGAAATCATCACCATCGTCATCGCCAACGATCCTCTCATTGGGAGGGGGTCAATCTCCATCAACATCTTCACCAGCACCATCTCCTCTCAAACCCTAGTTCATCTCTTGTATCCAATCTTTGTCCCAAAGCCTCATATTGGTACCTGTGGGTTACTAGTAGTGTTGATTACTCCTTGTAGTTGATGCTAGTTGGTTTACTTGGTGGAAGATCATATGTTCAGATCCATTATGCATATTAATACTGTTGGGGAACGTAGTAATTTCAAAAAAAATCCTACGCACACGCAAGATCATGGTGATGCATAGCAATGAGAGGGGAGAGTGTTGTCTACATACCCTCGTAGACCGTAAGCGGAAGCGTTATAACAATGCGGTTGATGTAGTCGTACATCTTCACGATCGACCGATCCTCAGTACCGAACGCACAGCACCTCCGCGTTCAGCACACGCTCAGCTCGGTGACGTCCCGCGAACTCATGATCCAGTAGAGGAGGGCCCTAGAGGAGGGCCACCAGGTGGGCACAACCACCTGGGCACGCCAGCCCCCCCTGGCGCGCCCTGGTGGGTTGTAGCCTCCTCGGCCCACCTCCGGTGCCCATATTTTGGTATATAAGTGATTTTGACCTAGAAAAAATAAGGGGAGGACTTTCGGGATGAAGCGCCGCTGCCTCGAGGCGGAACTTAGGCAGGAGTACTTTTGCCCTTCGGTGGAGCGATTATGCCGGGGGAACTTCCCTTCCGGAGGGGGAAATCATCGTCATCATCACCAATAACTCTCCCATCTTGGGGAGGAAAATCTCCATCAACATCTTCACCGGCACCATCTCATCTCAAACCCTAGTTCATCTCTTATATTCAATCTTTTTACCGAAACTATAGATTGTTGCTAGGGGGTGACTAGTAGTGTTGATTACATCTTGTAGTTGATTACTATATGGTTTATTTGGTGGAACATTATATGTTCAGATTCTTTATGCATATTTATACCCCTATGATCATGAGCATGTTTGTAGATTGCGAGTAGTTAGTTTTGTTCTTGAGGTCATGGGATAAACCATGTTACAAGTAATCATGTGAATTTGATACGTGTTCGATATTTTGATAGTATGTATGTCGTGATTCCCTTAGTGGTGTCATGTGAACGTCGACTACATGACACTTCACCATATTTGGGCCTAAGGGGATGCATTGTGGAGTAGTAAAGAGATGGTGGGTTGCAAGAGCGACAGAAACTTAAACCCCAGTTTATGCACTATTCCGCAAGGGACCGATTGGATCCTAGAATTTAATGTTATGGTTAGGATTCATCCTTAATACTTTTCTCGTAGTTGCGGATGCTTGCGGGAGGGTTAATCATAAGTAGGAGGTTTGTTCAAGTAAGAACAACACCTAAGCACCGGTCCACCCACATATCAAATTATCAAAGTAGCAAACACAAATCAAACCAACATGATGAAAGTGACTAGATGAAATTCCCGTGTACCCTCAAGAACGCTTTGCTTATTATAAGAAACCATTTTGGCATGTCCTTTGTCTCAAAAGGATTTGGTTACCTTGCTGCATACTTGTTACTATTATCGTTACTTGCTCATTACAAACTATCTTGCTATCAAACCACTCGCTACTTACAATTTCAGCACTTGCAGACACTACCTTACTGAAAACTACTTGTCATTTCCTTCTGCTCCTCATTGGGTTCGACACTCTTACTTATCGAAAAGAGCTACAATTGATCCCCTATACTTGTGGGTCATCAAGGCTATTTTTTGGCGCCGTTGCCGGGGAGTGAGGCGCTTCTGGTAGGTGGAATTCGGTAAGGAAACATTTATATAGTGTGCTGAAATTTATTGTCACTTGCTACTAGGGAAAACAATCCTTTGAGGGGTATGTTCGGGGTATCTTCACCTCGTCCAGAACCACAATTAATTGCTCCTCAACCTACAACACCTACTAAAAATATTGAATATGAATTTCCTTCGGGTATGATAGAACAACTGCTAGCTAATCCTTATGCAGGAGATGGAACTGAACATCCTGATATGCACTTGATATATGTGGAACAAATTTGTGGATTGTTTAAGCTTGCAGGTTTACCCGGAGATGAGGTGATTAGAAAGGTTTTCCCTTTATCTTTGAAGGGAAAAGCATCGGCATGGTATAGGCCATGCGATGATATTGGATCATGGAATTGGAATCGTTTGAAATTTGAGTTTCACCAAAAAAATATCCTATGCATCTAGTTCATCGTGATTGGAATTATATCTACAATTTTTGGCCTCGTGAAGGAGAAAGTATTGCTCTAGCTTGGGGGAGGCTTAAGTCAATGTTATATTCATGCCCCAATTATGAGCTCTCAAGAGAAATTATTATCCAGAATTTCTATGCTCGGCTTTCTCGTAATGATCAAACCATGCTTGATACTTCTTGTGCTGGTTCTTTTATGAAGAAGACTATTGAATTCCGGTGGGATCTTTTGGAAAGAATTAAATGCAACTCTGAAGATTGGGAACTCGACGAAGGTAAAGAGTCAGGTATCAAACTTAAGTATGACTGTGTTAAATCTTTTATGGATACCGATGCTTTTCAAATGTTTAGCACTAAATACGGACTTGACTCTGAGATAGTAGCCTCCTTTTGTGAATCTTTTGCTACTCATGTTGAACTCCCTAAAGAGAAGTGGATTAGATATCAACCACCTATTAAAGAAGAAATTAAAGAACCGGTACCAGTTACAGAAGAAACTATACTTTATAATGTTGATCCAGTTGTTCCTACTGCTTATTTTGAGAAACCTCCTTTTCCTGTTAGGATAAAGAAACATGCTTAAGTTTCAATTGTGGTTAACAAAAGCTCTATTAGAACACCTAAACTAGATGAACAAATTAGAGTTGAACCTAATATTTCTATGGTTAAAGATCTCTGGGAAGAAGATGTGGATGGGCATGTTATCTACTTCTGTGAAGAAGATGCTAGAGTTGCTAAACCTGATGGAAAAGATAAACACAGACCTGTTGTTGGCATGCTTGTTATTTCAATTAAAATAGGGGACCACTGTTATCATGGTTTATGTGACATGGGTGCTAGTGTGAGTGATATTCCTTACAAGTTATATCAAGAAATTAGGGAAGACATAGCACCTACAGAGTTAGAAGACATAGATGTCACTATTAAACTTGCAAATAGAGACACCATACCACCTTGTGGGATTATTACAGATGTTGAAGTCTTATGCGTGAAAATAAAATACCCTACTGATTTTCTTGTTCTTGGTTCCCCACAAGATGACTTTTGTCCCATTATCTTTGGTAGACCTTTCTTGAACACCGTTAATGCTAAGATAGATTGTCAAAAACAAACTGTGGGTGTTAGCTTTGGTGATGAGTCTCATGAGTTTAATTTTTCCAAGTTTAGTAGGAACCATCATGAAAAACAATTGCCTAGTAAGGATGAATTAATTGGTATTTCTTCTATTGCTGTGCCACCTACTGATCCTTTAGAACAATATTTACAGACCATGAGAATGATTTACATATGCACGAAAGAAATGAAATAGATAATATTTTCTTTGAACAATGTCCTCTGCTTAAGCACAATTTGCATGTTGAAACTCTTGGAGGTCCTCCTCCACCTAAGGGTGATCCTATGTTTGAATTAAAACAATTGCCAGGCACTTTGAAATATGCTTATCTTAATGAAAAGAAGATATATCATGTTATTGTTAGTGCTAACCTTTCAGAACATGAAGAAGAAATATTATTGAAAGTTCTAAGGAAGCACCGAGATGCTATTGGATACACTCTTGATGATTTAAAGGGCATTAGTCCCGCTCTATGTCAGCACAAAATTAATATGGAACCTGATGCTAAACCGTTGTTGACCACTAACGTCGGTTAAATCCGAAGATGAAAGAGGTGGTAAGAACGGAAATATTAAAACTTCTGGAAGCAGGTATAATTTATCCAATAGCAGATAGTAGATGGGTAAGTCCTGTTTATTGTGTCCCTAAGAAGGGAGGTATAACTGTTGTTCCTAATGATAAGAATGAATTTATTCCACAAAGAATTGTTACAAGCTATAGAATGGTAATTGATTCCAGAAAATTAAATAAAGCTACTAGACAAGATCATTACCCTTTGCCTTTTATTGACCAAATACTTGAAAGATTATCTAAGCACACACATTTTTGTTTCCTTGATGGATATTCTGGCTTCTTGCAAATACCTATTTCTCAACCTGATCAAGAAAAGACCACTTTTACTTGTCCTTTTGGAACCTATGCTTATAAACATATGCCTTTTGGTTTATGTAATGCACATGCTACCTTTCAAAGATGCATGATGGCTATATTCTCTGACTTTTGTGAAAAGATTGTTGAGGTTTTCATGGATGACTTTTCTGTTTATGGGAAATCTTTTGACGACTGTTTAAGCAATCTTGATCGAGTTTTGCAGAGATGTGAATAAACAAATCTTGTCTTGAATTGGGGGAAGTGCCACTTTATGGTAAATGAAAGCATTGTCTTGGGTCATAAAATTTCTAAAAAGGGTATTGAAGTGGACCAAGCTAAGATTGATGTTATTGAGAAAATGCCATGTCCCAAGGACATCAGAGGTATTCGTAGTTTCCTAGGTCATGCTGGTTTCTATAGGAAATTTATCAGACTTTTCTAAAATTTATAGGCAACACACTAATATTTGGCAAAAGGATATTCCTTTTGTATTTGATGATGATTGTCTTGAAGTCTTTGAAACACTTAAGAAAGCTTTAATTAATACACCTATAGTTCAACCACCTGATTGGAATTTGCCTTTTGAAATTATGTGTGATGCTAGTGACCATGTTGTTGGTGCTGTTCTAGGACAAATAGTTAATAAGAAATTGAATGTTATTCATTATGCTAGCAAAACTCTAGACAGTGCTCAAAGAAATTATGCTACTACTGAAAAAGAATTCTTAGCAGTGGTGTTTGCTTGTGATAAGTTTAGACCTTATATTGTTGATTCCAAAGTAATTGTTCACATAGACCATGCTGCTATTAAATATCTTATGGAAAAGAAAGATGCTAAACCTAGACTTATTCATTGGGTTCTCTTGTTACAAGAATTTGATTTGCATATTATTCATAGAAAAGGAGCTGAGAACCCCGTAGCTGATAACTTGTCTAGGCTTGAAAATGTGCTTGATGACCCACTTCCTATTGATGATAGTTTTCCTGATGAGAAATTAGCTGCAATAAATGTTGCTAATGGTACTCCTTGGTATGCTGACTATGCTAATTACATTGTTGCTAAATATTTGCCACCTAGCTTTACGTATCAACAAAAGAAAAAAAAGTCTTCTATGATTTAAGACATTACTTTTGGGATGACCCGCATCTTTATAAAGAAGGATTAGATGGTATTATTAGACGTTGTGCACCTGAGCATGAACAGGGACAAATCCTATGGAAATGTCACTCTGAAGCTTATGAAGGGCATCATGCTAGAGATAGAACTGCTCATAAGGTATTGTAGTCTGGATTTTATTGGCCTACTCTCTTCAAGGATGCTCGTAAGTATGTCTCATCTTGTGATGAATGCCAAAGAATAGGTAATATTGGTAAGCGTCAATAAATTCCTATGACCTATTCTCTTGATGTTGAATGATAACCCACAAGTATAGGGGATTACAACAATTTTTGAGGATAGAGTATTCAACCCAAATTTATTGATTCGACACAAGGGGAGCCAAAGAATATTCTCAAGTGTTAACAATTGAGTTGTCAATTCAACCGCACCTGAAAGACTTAATATCTGCAGCAAAGTATTTAGTAGCAAAGTAATATGATAGTAGCGGTAACGGTAGCAAAAGTAACAGTAGCAGTTTTGTAGTGATTCTAACAGTGGCAACGGAAAAGTAACTAAGCAAAGATCAATATGTGAAAAGCTCATAGGCATTGGATCAGTGATGGATAATTATGTTGGATGCGATCACTCATGCAACAATTATAACATAGGTGACATAGAACTAGCTCCAGTTCATCAATGTAATGTAGGCATGTATTTCGAATATAGTCATACATGCTTATGGAAAAGAACTTGCATGACATCTTTTATCCTACCCTCCCGTGGAAGCGGGGTCCTATTGGAAACTAAGGGATATCAGGGCCTCCTTTTAATAGAGTACTGGACCAAAGCATTAACACATAGTGAATACATGAACTCCTCAAACTACGGTCATCACCGGTAAGTATCCCGATTATTGTCACTTCGGGGTTAACGGATCATAACACATAATAGGTGACTATAGACTTGCAAGATAGGATCAATAACTCACGTATATTCATGAAAACATAATAGGTTTAGATCTGAAATCATGGCACTCGGGCCCTAGTGACAAGCATCAAGCATAGCAAAGTCATAGCAACATCAATCTCAGAACATAATGGATACTAGGGATCAAACCCTAACAAAACTAACTTGATTACATGATAAATCTCATCCAACCCATCACCGTCCAGCAAGCCTACAATGGAATTACTCATGCACGGCGGTGAGCATCATGAAATTGGTGATGGAGGAAGGTTGATGATGATGATGGCAACAGATTCCCCTCTCTGGAGCCCCGAATGGACTCCAGATCAGCCCTCCCGAGAGAGTTTAGGGCTTGGCGGCGGCTCCGTATCGTAAAACGCGATGAATCCTTCTCTCTGATTTTTTTCTCCCCGAACGTGAATATATGGAGTTGGAGTTGAGGTCGGTGGAGCACCAGGGGGCCTACGAGGCAGGGGGCGCGCCCAGGGGGTAGGCGCGCCCCCCACCCTCGTGGACAGGGTGTGGGCCCCTGGCCTTGATTCTTTCGCCAGTATTTTTATATATTCCAAAAATATTCGCCATTGATTTTCAGGTCATTCCGAGAACTTTTATTTCTGCACAAAAATAACACCATGGCAATTCTGTTAACAGCGTCAGTCCGGGTTAGTTCCATTCAAATATTGCAAGTTAGAGTCCAAAACAAGGGGAAAAGTGTTTGGAAAAGTAGATACATTGGAGACGTATCATTGAACCATTTGATGTTTGGGGATTTGATTACATGGGACATTTTCCTTCCTCTAATGGGTATACACATATTTTGGTTACTGTTGATTATGTTACTAAATGGGTAGAAGCTATTCCAACTAGTAGCGCTGATCGCAACACCTCTATTAAAATGCTTAAGGAAGTTATTTTCCCAAGGTTTGGAGTCCCTAGATATTTAATGACTGATGGTGGTTCACACTTTATTCATGGTGCTTTCCGTAAGATGCTTGCTAAGTATGATGTTAACCATAGAATTGCTTCACCTTATCATCCTCAGTCTAGTGGTCAAGTTGAACTTAGCGATAGAGAAATAAAATTAATTTTGCAAAAGACTGTTAATAGGTCCAGGAAGAATTGGTCTAAGAAATTAGATGATGCACTTTGGGCTTATAGGACAACATATAAAAATCCTATGGGTATGTCTCCTTATAAAATGGTTTATGGAAAGGCTTGTCATTTGTCTCTTGAGTTAGAACATAAAGCATATTGGGCAGTTAAAGAACTCAAGTATGATTTCAAACTTGTTGGAGAAAAGACATTATTTTATATAAGCTCATTAGATGAGTGGAGAACCCTAGCTTATGCAAATGCAAAGCTATTCAAAGAAAAGGTTAAAAGATGGCATGACAAAAGAATTCAAAAATGTGAGTTTAAAGTCAGAGAATATGTTCTTTTGTACAACTCTCGTTTTAGATTCTTTGCAGGGAAGCTCCTCTCGAAATGGGAAGGCCCATATGTCATCAAGGAGGTTTACCGGTCTGGTGCAATCAAAATAAATAATTTCGAAGGCACTAACCCGAAGGTTGTCAACGGGCAACGAATAAAGCATTATATCTTAGGTACACCTATTAATGTTGAAAGCAATATTATCCAAACCTTGACACCGGAAGAACACATAAAAGAGTCCTTTTGGAACACTCTAGAATTGTGAAAATAAGGAGGTACGTGATACGGTAAGTAAACGGACTCCGGAAAATCTGCAAAAATATTTTTTATCAGTTTTGGAATATCTTAGAATTGTAGGAATAAAGAAACTACCAGGAAGCGTCCCCTGGTGGACACAATACACCAGGGCGGCGCGCCCAGGTGGGTTGTGCCCACCTGGGACACCTCCCGTATTCTGTTTTCTTCCATGAACTTGCCCTGCAAGGTTAAAAATCTATATAAACTTACCGAACCTGTTAACCACCATATCGTGGAGAAATCCTCTATTCTCTTTTCTTGCTGTTTTCTGACAAACCTATTGGGCCACTGCCATGGAAATCCGAGGACAAGATCTCTCCTTCACCACCACCATTATCTTCTTCACCACCAAAAGGGGAATTGAGTATCGGGTATGGGCACTCCCCTTGGCTTCCGCCAAGCTTGAGGGAGGTGCCCTGATACGTCTCCAACGTATCTATAATTTTTGATTGCTCCATGCTATATTATCTACTGTTTTGGACTATATTGGGCTTTATTTTCCACTTTTATATTATTTTTGGGACTAACCTATTAACCGGAGGCCCAGCCCAGAATTGCTGTTTTTTTTGCCTATTTTAGTGTTTTGAAGAAACGAAATAACAAACGGAGTCCAAACGGAATGAAACCTTCGGGAACGTGATTTTCTCACTAAACATGATCCAGGAGACTTGGACCCTACGCCAAGGCATCAGAGAGGCGGTCACGAGGGTGGGGGGCGCGCCCCCTGCCTCGTGGGCCCCTCGGAGCTCCACCGACGTACTCCTTCCTCCTATATATACCTACGTACCCCAAAACGATTGGAACAGGAGCCAAAAACCTAATTCCACCGCCGCAACTTTCTGTATCCACGAGATCCCATCTTGGGGCCTGTTCCGGAGCTCCGCTGGAGAGGGCCGTCATCACGGAGGGCTTCTACATCATCATAGTCTCTCCGATGAAGTGTGAGTAGTTTACCTCAGACCTTCGGGTCCACAGTTAGTAGCTAGATGGCTTCTTCTCTCTTTTTGGATCTCAATACAAAGTTCTCCCCCTCTCTTGTGGAGATCTATTCGATGTAATCTTCTTTTTGCGGTGTGTTTGTTGAGACCGATGAATTGTGGGTTTATGATCAAGTCTATCTATGAATAATATTTGAATCTTCTCTGAATTCTTTTATGTATGATTGGTTACCTTTGCAAGTCTCTTCGAATTATCCGTTTGGTTTGGCCAACTAGATTGGTAGTTCTTGCCATGGGAGAAGTGCTTAGCTTTGGATTCGATCTTGCGGTGTCCTTTTCCAGTGACAGAAGGGGCAGCAAGGCACGTATTGCATCGTTGCCATCGAGGATAACAAGACGGGGTTTATTTCATATTGCATGAATTTATCTCTCTACATCATGTCATCTTGCTTAAGGCGTTACTCTGCTTTTAACTTAATACTCTAGATGCATGCTGGATAGCGGTCGATGAGTGGAGTAATAGTAGTAGATGCAGAATCGTTTCGGTCTACTTGTCACCGACGTGATGCCTATATACATGATCATGCCTAGATATTCCCATAACTATGCTCAATTCTGTCAATTTCTCAACAGTAATTTGTTCACCCACCGTAGAATACTTATGCTCTTGAGAGAAGCCACTAGTGAAACCTATGGCCCCCGGGTCTATTCTCATCATATCAATCTCCATCGCTTTAATCTTGTTTTGCTTTTTACTTTGCCTTTTACTTTTCAATTTGCATCTTTATACCAAAAATATTATATCTATCAGATCTCACTCTCGTAAGTGACCGTGAAGGGGTTGACAACCCCTAATCGCGTTGGTTGCAAGTAGCTATCGTTTTGTGCAGGTACGAGGGACTTGAGCGTGGCCTCCTACTTGCGAAGGTTAAAACAGCACCAACTTGACAAACTATCGTTGTGGTTTTGATGCGTAGGTAAGATTGGTTCTTGCTTAAGCCCGTAGCAGCCACATAAAACTTGCAACAACAAAGTAGAGGACGTCTAACTTGTTTTTGCAGGGCATGTTGTGATGTGATATGGTCAAGACATGATGCTAAATTTTATAGTATGAGATGATCATGTTTTGTAACCAAGTTATCGGCAACTGGCAGGAGCCATATGGTTGTCGCTTTATTGTATGCAATGCAATAGCGCTGTAATGCTTTACTTTATCACTAAGCGGCAGCGATAGTCGTGGAAGCATAAGATTGGCGAGACGACAACGATTCTACGATGGTGATCAAGGTGTCGCGCCGGTGATGATGGTGATCACGACGGTGCTTCGAAGATGGAGATCATAAGCACAAGATGATGATGGCCATATCATATCACTTATATTGATTGCATGTGATGTTTATCTTTTATGCATCTTATCTTACTTTGATTGACGGTAGCATTTTAAGATGATCTCTCAATAATTATCAAGAATTGTTCTCCCTGAGTATGCACCATTTCGAAAGTTCTTCGTGCTGAGACACCACGTGATGATCGGGTGTGATAGACTCTACGTTCAAATACAACGGGTGCAAAACAGTTGCACACGTGGAATACTCACGTTATACTTGACGAGCCAAGCATATACAGATATGGCCTCGAAACACGGAGATCGAAAGGTCGAGCGTGAATCATATAGTAGATATGATCAACATAGTGATGTTCACCAATGAAACTACTCCATCTCACGTGATGATCGGACATGGTTTAGTTGATTTCGATCACGTAATCACTTAGAGGATTAGAGGGATGTCTATCTAAGTGGGAGTTCTGAAGTAATATGATTAATTGAACTTAAATTAATCATGAACTTAGTCCTGGTAGTATTTTGCAAATTATGTTGTAGATCAATAGATCGCGTTGTTGCTTCCCTGTGTTTATTTTGATATGTTCCTAGAGAAAATTGTGTTGAAAGATGTTAGTAGCAATGATGCGGATTGGATCCGTGATCTGAGGTTTATCCTCATTGCTGCACAGAAGAATTATGTCCTTGATGCACCGCTAGGTGACAGACCTATTGCAGGAGCAGATGCAGACATTATGAACGTTTGGCTAGATCAATATGATGACTACTTGATAGTTTAGTGCACCATGCTTAATGGCTTAGAATCGGGACTTCAAAGACGTTTTGAACGTCATGGACCATATGAGATGTTCCAGGAGTTGAAGTTAATATTTCAAGCAAATACCCGAGTTGAGAGATATGAAATCTCCAACAAGTTCTATAGCTAAAAGATGGAGGAGAATCGCTCAACTAGTGAGCATGTGCTCAGATTGTCTGGGTACTACAATCGCTTGAATCAAGTGGGAGTTAATCTTCCAGATAAGATAGTGATTGACAGAATTCTCTAGTCACCATCACCAAGTTAGTAGAACTTCGTGATGAACTATAGTATGCAAGGGATGACAAACGATTCCCAGCTCTTTCATGATGATGAAATCGATGAAGGTAGAAATCAAGAAAAGAGCATCAAGTGTTGATGGTTGACAAGATCACTAGTTTCAAGAAAAGGGCAAAGGGAAAAAGGGGAACTTCAAGAAGAACGCAAGCAAGTTGCTGCTCAAGTGAAGAAGCCCAAGTCTGGTCCTAAGCCTGAGACTAAGTGTTCTACTGCAAAGGGACTGGTCACTGGAAGCGGAACTACCCCAAGTGATTGGCGGATAAGAGGATGGCAAAGTGAACATAAGTATATTTGATATACATGTTATTGATGTGGATGTGTACTTTACTAGTGTTTATAGCAACCCCTCAGTATTTGATACTAGTTCAGTTGCTAAGATTAGTAACTCGAAACGGGAGTTGCAGAATAAACAGAGACTAGTTAAGGGTGAAGTGATGATGTGTATTGGAAGTGGTTCCAAGATTGATATGATCATCATCGCACACTCCCTATACTTTCGGGATTAATGTTGAACCTAAATAAGTGTTATTTGGTGTTTGCGTTGAGCATAAATATGATTTGATCATGTTTATTGTAATACGGTTATTCATTTAAGTAAGAGAATAAATTGTTGTTCTGTTTACATGAATAAAACCTCATATGGTTACACACCCAATGAAAATAGTTCATTGGATCTCGATCGTAGTGATACACATAATCATAATATTGAAACCAAAAGATGCAAAGTTAATAATGATAGTGCAACTTATTTGTGGCACTGCCGTTTAGGTCATATTGGTGTAAAGCGCATGAAGAAACTCCATACCGATGGGCTTTTGGAATCACTTGATTATGAATCAGTTGATGCTTGCGAACCATGCCTCATGGGCAAGATGACCAAGACTCCGTTCTTCGGAACAATGGAGCGAGCAATAGATTTGTTGGAAATCATACATACTGATGTATGTGGTCCGATGAATATTGAGGCTCGCAACAGGTATCATTATTTTCTGATCTTCACAGATGATTTGAGCAGATATGAGTATATCTACTTGATGAAACATAAGTCTGAAACATTTGAAAAGTTCAAATAATTGCAGGGTGAAGTGGAAAATCATCGTGACAAGAAAAAAAAGTTTCTACGATCTGATCGCGGAGACAAATATTTGAGTTACGAGTTTGGTCTTTAATTAAAACATTGTGGAATAGTTTCACAAACTCATGCCACCTGGAACACCACAGCATAATGGTGTGTCCGATCGTCATAACCGTACTTTATTGGATATAGTGCAATCTATGATGTCTCTTACCAATCTACCACTATCGTTTTGGGGTTATGCATTAGAGACAGCTGCATTCACGTTAAAAAGGGCACCATCTAAATCCGTTGAGACGACACAATCTGAATTATGGTTTGGCAAGAAACCAAAGTTGTCGTTTCTTAAAGTTTTGGGTTGTGATGCTTATGTGAAAAAGTTACATCCTGATAAGCTCAAACCCAAATCGGAGAAATATGTCTTCATAGGATACCCAAAGAAGACTGATGGGTACACCTTCTATCACAGATCCGAAGGCAAGACATTCGTTGCTAAGAATGGATCCTTTCTAGAGAAGGAGTTTCTCTCGAAAGAAGTGAGTGGGAGGAAAGTAGAAAACTTGATAAGGTAATTGTACCTTCTCCCTTATTGGAAAGTAGTTCATCACAGAAATCTGTTCTTGTGACTACTACACCAATTAGTGAGGAAGCTAATGATGATGATCATGTAACTTCAGATCAAGTTACTACCGAATCTCGTAGGTAAACCAGAGTGAGATCCGCACCAGAGTGGTACGGTAATCCTGTTCTGGAAGTCATGTTACTAGACCATGACGAACTTGCGAACTATGAGGAAGCGACGATGAGCCCAGATTCCGCGAAATGGTTTGAGGCCATGAAATCTGAGATATGATCCATGTATGAGAACAAAGTATGGACTTTGATGGATTTGCCCGATGATCGGCAAGCCATAGAAAATAAATGGATCTTCAAGAGGAAGACGGACACTGATAGTAGTGTTACTATCTACAAACCTAGACTTGTCGAAAAAGGTTTTTGACAAAGTTCAAGGTGTTGACTACGATGAAATTTTCTCACTCGTAGTGATGCTTAAGTCTGTCCAAATCATGTTAGCAATTGCCGCATTTTTATGAAATCTGGCAAATGGATAAACAAAACTACATTCCTTAATGGATTTAAAGAAGAGTTGTATATGATGCAACCAGAAGGTTTTGTCAATCCTAAAGGTGCTAACAAAATATGCAAGCTCCAGCGATCCATCTATGGACTGGTGCAAGCATCTCGGAGTTGGAATATACGCTTTGATAAGTTGATCAAAGCATATAGTTTTATACAGACTTGCGGTGAATCCTGTATTTACAAGAAATTGAGTGGGAGGACTACAACATTTCTGATAAGTGTATGTGTATGACATATTGTTGATCGGAAATAATGTAGAATTATTCTGCAAGGCATAAAGGAGTGTTTGAAAGGATTTTTTCAAAGAAAACCTCGGTGAAGCTTCTTACATATTGAGCATCAAGATCTATAGAGATAGATCAAGACGCTTGATAAGTTTTTTTTTCAATGAGTACATACCTTGACAAGATTTTGAAGTAGTTCAAAATGGAACAGTCAAAGAAAGAATTCTTGCTTGTGTTACAAGCTGCGAAATTGAGTAAGACTCAAAGCCCGACCACGGCAGAAGATAGAAAGAGAATGAAAGTCATTCCCTATGCCTCAGCCATAGGTTCTATAAAGTATGCCATGCTGTGTACCAGATCTATTGTATACCCTACACTGTGTTAAGCAAGGGAATACAATAGTGATCTAAGAGTAGATCACTGGACAGCGGTCAAAATTATCCTTAGTGGAATAAGGAAATATTTCTCAATTATGGAGGTGACAAAAAGGTTCATCGTAAAAAGTTATGTCGATGCAAGTTTTGACACAGATCTGGATGACTCTAAGTCTCGATCTAGATACATATTGAAAGTGGGAGCAATTAGCTAGAGTAGCTCCGTGCAGAGCATTGTAGACATAGAATTTGCAAAATACTTACGGGTCTGTATGTGACAGACCCGTTGACTAAAATTATCTCACAAGCAAAACATGATCACACCTTAGTACTCTTTGGGTGTTAATCACATAAACGATGTGAACTAGATTACTGACTCTAGTAAACCCTTTGGGTATAGATCACATGACAATGTGAACTATGGGTGTTAATCACATGGTGATGTGAACTATTAGTGTTGAATCACATGGCGATGTGAACTAGATTATTGACTCTAGTGCAAGTGGGAGACTGAAGGAAATATGCCCTAGAGGCAATAATAAAGTTATTATTTATTTCCTTATATCATGATAAATTTTTATTATTCATGCTAGAATTGTATTAACCGGAAACATAATACATGTGTGAATACATAGACAAACAGAGTGTCACTAGTATGCCTCTACTAGACTAGCTCGTTAATTGAAGATGGTTATGTTTCCTAACCATGAACAAAAGAGTTGTTATTTGATTAACGGGATCACATCATTAGAAGAATGATGTGATTGACTTGACCCATTCTGTTAGCTTAGCAGTCGATCGTTTAGTATGTTGCTATTGCTTTCTTCATGACTTATACATGTTCCTATGACTATGAGATTATGCAACTCCCGTTTACCGGAGGAACACTTTGTGTGCTACCAAACGTCACAACGTAACTGGGTGATTATAAAGGAGCTCTACAGGTGTCTCCAAAGGTACATTTTGGGTTGGCGTATTTCGAGATTAGGATTTGTCACTCCGATTGTCGGAGATGTATCTCTAGGCCCTCTCGGTAATGCACATCACATAAGCCTTACAAGCATTGCAACTAATGAGTTATTTGGGAGATGATGTATTACGAAACGAGTAAAGAGACTTGCCGGTAACGAGATTGAACTAGGTATTGAGATACCGACGATCGAATCTCGGGCAAGTAACATACCGATGACAAAGGGAACAACGTATGTTGTTATGCGGGCTGACCGATAAAGATCTTCGTAGAATATGTGGGAGCCAATATGAGCATCCAGGTTCCGCTATTGGTTATTGACCGGAGACGTGTCTCGGTCATGTCTACATTGTTCTCGAACCCGTAGGGTCCGCACGCTTAAGGTTTCGATGACAGTTATATTATGAGTTTATGAGTTTTGATGTACCGAAGGAGTTCGGAGTCCCGGATGAGATCGGTGACATGACGAGGAGTCTCGAAATGGTCGAGACGTAAAGATCGATATATTGGACGACTATATTCGGACATCGGAAAGGTTCCGAGTGGTTCGGGTATTTTTCGGAGTACCGGGGAGTTACGGGAATACGGGAGAAGAAGTATATGGGCCTTATTGGGCTTTAGGGGAGAGGGAGAGGCAGGCCGCGCGCCCCCCAAGGCCTAGTCCGAATTGGACTAGGGGGAGGGGCTGCGCCCCCTCCTTCCTTCTCTTCCCTCTTCCCCTTCCTTGTCTCCTACTCCTACTACATGGAAGGACTCCTAGTTGGACTAGGAAAGGGGGAATCCTACTCCCTGTGGGAGTAGGACTCCCCTAGGGCGCGCCATAGAGAGGGCCGGCCCTCCCCTCCTCCACTCCTTTATATATGGGGGCAGGGGGCACCCCATAGACACACAAGTTGATCCACGTGATCGTTTTCTTAGCCGTGTGCGGTGCCCCCTTCCACCATAATCCTCGATAATATTGTAGCGGTGCTTAGGCGAAGCCCTGCGACGGTAGAACATCAAGATCGTCACCACGTCGTCGTGCTGACGGAACTCTTCCCCGACACTTTGCTGGATCAGAGTCCGGGGATCGTCATCAAGCTGAACGTGTGCTAAAAATCAGAGGTGCCGTAGTTTCGGTGCTTGATCGGTTGGGCCGTGAAGACGTACGACTACATCAACCGCGTTGTGCTAACGCTTCTGCTGTCGGTCTACGAGGGTACGTAGACAACACTCTCCCCTCTTGTTGCTATGCATCACCATGATCTCGCGTGTGCGTAGGAAATTTTTGAAATTACTACGTTCCCCAACAATTGGTTCCTACATATTCTACGAAGATCTTTATCGGTCAAACCGCATAACAACATACGTTGTTCCCTTTGTCATCAGTATGTTACTTGCCCGAGATTCGATCGTCGGTATCTCAATACCTAGCTCAATCTCGTTACCAGCAAGTCTCTTTACTCATTCCGTAATGTATCATCCCGCAACTAACTCATTAGTCACAATGCTTGCAAGGCTTATAGTGATGTGCATTACCGAGAGGGCCCAGAGATACCTCTCCGACAATCAGAGTGACAAATCCTAATCTTGATCCATGCCAACTCAACAAACACCATCGGAGACACCTGTAGAGCACCTTTATAATCACCCAATTACGTTGTGACGTTTGGTAGCACACAAAGTGTTCTTCCGGTATCCGGGCGTTGCATGATCTCATAGTCATAGGAACATGCATAGTTATGGAGAAAGCAATAACAACAAACTAAACGATCATCGTGCTAAGCTAAAGGATGGGTCAAGTCAATCACATCATTCTCTAATGATGTGACCCCGTTAATCAAATGACAACTCATGTCTATGGCTAGGAAACTTAACCATCTTTGATTCAACGAGCTAGTCAAGTAGAGGCATACTAGTGACACTCTGTTTGTCTATGTATTCACACATGTATTAAGTTTCCGGTTAATACAATTCTAGCATGAATAATAAGCATTTATCATGATATAAGGAAATAAATAATAACTTTATTATTGCCTCTAGGGCATATTTCCTTCAGTCTCCCACTTGCACTAGAGTCAATAATCTAGTTCACATCGCCATGTGATTTAACACCAACAGTTCACATCACCATGTGATTAGTTCACATCGTCATGTGACTAATACCCAAAAGGTTTTTTACTAGAGTCAATAATCTAGTTCACATCGCCATGTGATTAACACCCAAAGAGTACTAAGGTGTGATCATGTTTTGCTTGTGAGAGAAGTTTAGTCAATGGGTCTGCCTCGTTCAGATCCGTATGTATTTTGCAGATTTGTATGTCTACAATGCTCTGCACGGAGCTACTCTAGCTAATTGCTCCCACTTTCAATATGTATCCGGATTGTGACTTAGAGTCATCCAGATCAGTGTCAAAGCTTGCATCAACGTAACTCTTAACGACGAACTCTTTATCACCTCCATAACCGAGAAATATTTCCTTAGTCTTCTAAGGATAATTTTGACCGCTGTCTAGTGATCTACTCCTAGATCACTATTGTACTCCTTTGCCAAACTCAGGGCAGGGTATACAATAGGTCTGGTACATAGCATGGCATACTTTATAGAACCTATGACTGAGGCATAGGGAATGACTTTTCATTCTCTTTCTATTTTCTGCTGTGGTCGGGTTTTGAGTCTTTACTCAACTTCACACTTTGCAACACAGGCAAGAACTCCTTCTTTGACTGTTCCATTTTGAACTACTTCAAAATCTTGTCAAGGTATGTACTCATTGAAAATATATCAAGCGTCTTAATCTATCTCTATAGATCTTGATGCTCAATATGTAAGTAGCTTCACCGAGGTCTTTCTTTGAAAAACTCCTTTCAAAACACTCCTTTATGCCTTCTAGAAAATTCTACATTATTTCCGATCAACAATATGTCATTCACATGCACTTATCAGAAATCTTGTAGTGCTCCCACTCACTTTCTTGTAAATACAGGCTTCACCGCAAGTCTGTATAAAACCATATGCTTTGATCACTTTATCAAAGCATATATTCCAACTCTGAGATGCTTGCACCAGTCCATAGATGGATCGCTGGAGATTTCCCACTTTGTTAGCACCTTTAGGATTGACAAAACCTTCTGGTTGCATCATATACAACTCTTCTTTGAGAAATCCATTAAGGAATGCAGTTTTGACATCCATTTGCCAGATTTCATAAAATGCGGCAACTGCTAACATGATTCGGACATGCTTTTAAGCATCGATACGAGTTAGATAATCTCATCGTTGTCAACACCTTGAACTTGTCGAAAACATTTTGTGACAAATCGATCTTTGTAGATAGTAACACTACTATAAGTGTCCGTCTTCCTCTTGAAAATCCATTTATTCTTAATGGCTCACCGATCAACGGGCAAGTCAATCAAAGTCCATACTTTGTTCTAATACATGGATCTCATCTCAGATTTCATGGCTTCAAGCCATTTTGCGGAATCTGGGCTCATCATCGCTTCCTCATAGTTCGTAGGTTCGTCATGGTCTAGTAACATGACTTCCAGGACAGGATTACCGTACCACTCTGGTGCGGACCGTACTCTGGTTGACGTACGAGGTTCGGTAGTAACTTGATCTGAAGTTTCATGATCATCATCATTAGCTTCCTCACTAATTGGTGTAAGAATCAGTGGAACTGATTTCCGTGATTAACTACTTTCTAATTCGGGAGAAGGTACAATTACCTCATCGAGTTCTACTTTCCTCCCACTCACTTCTTCCGAGAGAAACTCCTTCTCTAGAAAGGATCCATTCTTAGCAACGAATATCTTGCCTTCGGATCTGTGATAGAAGGTGTACCCAACAATCTCCTTTGGGTATCCTATGAAGACACATTTCTCCAATTTGGGTTCGAGCTTATCAGGTTGAAACTTTTTCACATAAGCATCATAGCCCCAAACTTTAAGAAACAACAGCCTTAGTTTCTTGCCAAACCATAGTTCATACGGTGTCATCTCAACGGATTTAGATGGTGCCCTATTTAACGTGAAGCTGTCTCTAATGCATAACCGCAAAACAATAGCGGTAAATCAGTAAGAGACGTCATAGATTGCACCATATCTAGTAAAGTGCGATTACGATGTTTAGACACACCATTACGCTGTGGTGTTCCAGGTGGCGTGAGTTGCGTAACTATTCCACGTTGTTTCAAATGAAGACCAAACTCGTAACTCAAATATTCTCCTCCACGATCAAATTGTAGAAACTTTATTTTCTTGTTACGATGATTTTTCACTTCACTCTAAAATTCTTTGAACTTTTCAAATGTTTCAGACTTATGTTTCATGAAGTATATATACCCATATCTACTCGAATCACCTGTGAAGGTCAGAAAATAACGATACCCGCCGCGAGCCTCAATACTCATTGGATCACATACATCGGTATGCATTATTTCCAATAAGTCAGTTGCTTGCTCCATTGTTCCAGAGAACGGAGTCTTAGTCATCTAGCCCATGAGGCATGGTTCGCAAGCATCAAGTGATTCATAATCAAGTGATTCCAAAATTCCATCAGCATGGAGTTTCTTCATGCACTTTACACCAAAATGACCTAAATGGCAGTGCCACAAATAAGTTGCACTATCATTATTAACTTTGCGTATTTTGGCTTCAATGTTATGAATATGTGTATCACTAAGATCAAGATTCAATAAACCATTTATATTAAGTGTATGACCATAGAAGGTTTTATTCATGTAAATAGAACAACAATTATTCTTTGATTTAAATGAATAACCATATTGCAATAAACATGATCAAATCATATTCATGCTCAACGCAAACACCAAATAACATTTATTTAGGTTCAACACTAATCCTGAAAGTACAGGGAGTGTGCGATGATGATCATATCAATCTTGGAACCACTTCCAACACACATCGTCACTTCACCCTTAACTAGTCTATGTTCATGCTGCAACTCTCGTTTTGAGTTACTACTTTTTAGTAACCGAACCAGTATCAAAATACCGAGGGGTTGCTATGAACACTAGTAAAGTACACATCAATAACATGTATATCAAATATACCTTTGTCCACTTTGCCATCCTTCTTATCCGCCAAGTATCTAGGGCAGTTCCACTTCTAGTGACCATTTCCTTTGCAGTAGAAGCACTCAGTTTCAGGCTTGGCTCTAGCTTTAGGCTTCTTCATGGGAGTGGCAACTTGCTTACCATTCTTCTTGAAGTTCCCTTTCTTTCCCTTGCCCTTTTACTTTGAAACTAGTGGTCTTGTCAACCATCAACACTTGATACTTTTTCTTGATTTCTACCTTCGCCGATTTCAGCATCGCGAAGAGCTTTGGGAATCGTTTCCATTATCCCTTGCATATTATAGTTCATCACGAAGTTCTAGTAACTTGGTGATAGTGACTAGAGAACTCTGTCAATCACTATCTTATCTGGAAGATTAACTCCCACTTGATTCAAGTGATTGTAGTACTCGGACATTCTGAGCACATGCTCACTAGCTAAGCTATTCTCCTCCATCTTGTAGGCAAAGTACTGTCAGAGGTCTCATACCTCTCGACACGGGCATGAGTATGAAATATCAATTTCAACTCTTAGAACATCTTATATGTTCCGTGGCATTCAAAACGTTTTTGAAGTCCTGGTTATAATCCGTAAAGCATGGTGCACTAAACTATTAAGAAGTCATCATACCGAGCTTTGTCAAACGTTCATAACGTGTGCATCTGCTCCTGCAATAGGTCCGTCACCTAGCGGTGCATCAAGGACATAATACTTCTGTGCAACAATGAGGATAACCCTCAGATCACGGAGCTAGTCCGCATCATTGCTACTAACATCTTTCAACATAGTTTTCTCTAGGAACATATCATAAAAAAACGGGGAAGCTATACGCGAGCAATTGATCTACAACATAGATATGCAAATACTATAAGGACTAAGTTCATGATAAATTTAAGTTCAATTAATCATATTACTTAAGAACTCTCACTTAGATAGACATCCCTCTAATCATCTAAGTGATCATGTGATCCAAATCAACTAAACCATAACCGATCATCACGTGAAATGGAGTAGTTTTCAATGGTGAATATCACTATGTTGATCATATCTACTATATGATTCACGCTTGACCTTTCGGTCTCAGTGTTCCGAGGCCATATCTGTATATGCTAGGCTCGTCAAGTTTAACCCGAGTATTTAGCATGTGCAAAACTGTCTTGCACCCGTTGTACAAGAATGTTGAACTTATCACACCTGATCATCACATGGTGTCTCGGCACGACAAACTTTTTCAACGGTGCATACTTAGGGTGAACACTTGTACCTTGAAATTTTTAGTGAGAGATCATCTTATAATGCTACCATCAATCAAAGTAGAATAAGATGCATAAAGGATAAACATCACATGCAATCAATATAAGTGATATGATATGGCCATCATCATCTTGTGCCTTTGATCTCCATCTCCAAAGCACCGTCATGATCACCATCATCACCGGCGCGACACCTTGATCTCCATCGTAGCATCGTTGTCGTCTCACCAACTATTGCTTCTATGACTATCGCTAGCGCTTAGTGATAAAGTAAAGCAATTACATGGCGATTGCATTTCATACAATAAAGCGACAACCATATGGCTCCTGCCAGTTGCCGATAACTCCATTACAAAACATGATTGTCGGTGTCAAAACCGGCGGATCTCAGGTAGGGGGTCCCGAACTGTGCGTCTAAGGCGGATGGTAACAGGAGGCAGGGGACACGATGTTTACCCAGGTTCGGGCCCTCTTGATGGAGGTAAAACCCTACGTCCTGCTTGATTATTCTTGATGATATGAGTATACAAGAGTTGATCTACCACAAGATCAGAGAGGCTAAACCCTAGAAGCTAGCCTATGGTATGATTGTATGTTGTTCTACGGACTAAAACCCTCCGGTTTATATAGACACCGGAGGGGGCTAGGGCTACATAAGGTCGGTTACAAAGGAGGAGATATACATATCCGTATTGCCTAGCTTGCCTTCCATGCCAAGTAGAGTCCCGTCCGGACACGAACGAAGTCTTCAATCTTGTACTTTCATAGTCCAACAGTCCGGCCAAAGGATATAGTCCGGCTGTCCGGAGACCCCCCAATCCAGGACTCCCTCAGTAGCCCCTGAACCAGGCTTCAATGACGATGAGTCCGACGCGCAGTGTTGTCTTCGGCATTGCAAGGCGGGATCCTCCTCCGAATACACCATGGAAGAATTTGAATACAAGGATAGTGTCCGACCCTGCAAAATAAGTTCCACATACCACCGTAGAGAGAATAATATTTCCACAAAACGTTTTGGCAGTGTGACATCACGCCACGGCCCGGTAATTATTTGAACCGTTTTTCTTTAACCAGCCCTGCACATAACGCGAGGCGGTTTCCTTGACACGTCTTGTCAAAGCAGAGATCGTGTTCCCCTTATCTCGGGATCCTCATCAATACAAACGTGGGTAACCCAACCGTGCTTGTTGGTATGACTCCTAGATCTTAGGTAAGTCTCAAACGGCCACAAGGAGGACGCCTGATATTCACCCTCTTTATAAAGGGGACAAGGCTTTTTTTTCCCTCCCGCGCTCAATCGAATCCTTCCCCCGCCTCGAGCTCTAACACCCAAAGCTCAGGTCAGGTGCTTCAGACCTTCAATCATGTCCGGATCCAGCCTTCAAGGCCGGTGGATGCCTTCCTCCGTCACGGAGGAGGACATCAAGAAGTTGAGGGAGGCCAGATACCTGACTGCCGAAATTTCGCATAGGCTGCCCGCCCGAGGGCAGGTCGTCCCTACTCCTGAACCCAATGAGAGCGTTGTGTTCGTCTCCCACTTCCTCCGAGGACTAGGCCTCGCTCTGGATCCCTTCGTTAGGGGTCTTATGTTCTATTACGGGCTGGATTTTCATGATCTAGCCCCGGATTCCCTTCTTCACATCTCATCATTTATTGTCGTATGTGAGGCCTTCCTCCGCATTACCCCTCACTTCTGCCTGTGGCTCAAGACCTTCGATGTGAAGCCTAAGACGGTCGAAGGGTAGTACGCAGCATGCGGAGGTGCTTTAATAAGCAAAATTGCTGATGCTCCATGGCCAAAGAGTTAGTTTCTAGAGGTGTCTGGATTGTGGCAGCGGGAGTGGTTTTACGTCACGGCTCCCTGAAGCGCCAAATGGGTAGCTGCCCCCACCTTTCGCTTGGGCCCCCCACCACAACTGATGTCATGGATCAGCAGGGGGCTGAGCTGGGGTCCAGCCAAGGACGTGCCAATACTGAAGAGCCGTATCCGAGGTCTCTTCGAGGGAGATTTCAGTCTGGTTATGGTAATGCAAATTATGCTGGTTCGTCGAGTCCAGCCTTGCAAACGCCGACCCCTCCGCATGTGGGAATTCAACCCGAAAGGACCACGCACTATTCAGTATTTCCTCGGCATGACGCATGAGGAGATGTACAAGTCAATCTTCGGACCCCAAATAGAGTGTCCGGACACCACCGAGGACATGGGCCTAAGCTGCAACCGCCCCGCTGCCCAAGTAAGTAATCCCATGGCCGAACACACTGTCCTTTTATTTATCATGACGTCACTCTGAAGAATCGCTCTTTGACCAGGACTGGATAACAAAGGCGAAGATGATCCGGTGTTCGACCCCCCTTCCTGAGGTCTTGGACAATCCGGTGCTGAAAAAGATGCTCGAGCCAGCACCTTGTCTAGTGCCCTCAAAGGAAGATGAAGGGGGGAATAAAGAGGGCGAAAGAGGGCCTCCTTCGCTACCTATTCCAACCGAGGGAATTGACGGTGTCTTGGACTAAGGGGTACTCACCACGTCATCTCCTGATCTGTTAGATTGGGCCGAGGACCCCCATGGCCGTATACTCATGGGCCAGTTCGGACAGCTGCCGCATACAAGGAAGATTCCACAAGACTTGGCGATCAAGACAAGGACTCCTCCCCACCGGCGTATTCGGCTAGGACTCTTGTTATCCTAGGCCTCTGGTGCATTATATAAACCGAGGCCAGGCTAGTCGATAGATTATATACATACAATCATACCATATGCTAGCTTCTAGGGTTTAGCCTCTCCGATCTCATGGTAGATCTACTCTTGTACTACCCATATCATCAATATTAATCAAGCCGGACGTAGGGTTTTACCTCCATCAAGAGGGCCCGAACCTGGGTAAAACATTGTGTCCCCTGCCTCCTGTTACCATCCACCTTAGACGCACAGTTCGGGACCCCCTACCCGAGATCCGCTAGTTTTGACACCGACATTGGTGCTTTCATTGAGAGTTCCACTGTGTGTTCGGCAAAAGGTTGATGGCTCGCCTGCAGGTCAACTGCGACTTCGGCATCTTCGTCACCAGCTCGACTGGTCACCTTGGTTTGACCAAAGACTGCACCCTACCTCCAATCATCATGTTCGGATGAGGGCCTTTATAAACATCAACTCCGATCTCTATCAAGATCATGGAGGAATCATCCAGGGAGCCCGGGGGCTCAACGTCAACATTGCCCTCGGGCGACCGTGCTGTTTTTCCGGACAGCAAACTTGTGTCCGCCCCCACCGCCTCCTCAAGTGTCTTTTTAACGATCGCTTTGGTGGAATTGTGCGGAATTGAGTCTACAACAACCCTGGAAAATTTCGTCGAGTTCCGATGGAGGAATCTCTGGCAATCCACGATATACCGGAGCCCTGTCAAATCTGTACGGGAATCTGGATGAGTTTAGGGCGTGGTGTCCAGCTTCTAGCTTGGACGTTCTTTGGAAGATCCAACCGTTGATCGGCTGCGGAATTCCTATATCTACCACCTCTCAAAATTTCAGCTCGATCCGACCGTTCAAACTCTGGGAATCTTCCAATTAGTGCATCACTTTTCGGATCTGTTTTCTGCGCGAAAACGAATCCGACCCGAGTTCGTCTTTTTTATGAACGGGATTTCGGATATCCCTTTTGAAGGAAGTTTTGTATGGGGTATTGTGTTTTGTTCCCGAACACATCCCACTAACTTTAATATCTTTTGAACATGATCTTCAACATCATGCTGGTGTCAAACCAGTCCGGCAATATTGCTCCACGGCTACCGACCTGCGCTAGAGACGTCGTCACTTTGTTGAGCCGAGCTCAACTTCTTCGGATCATCATCTCGGCAAGCCGAACAAGAGTCCAGCATCGCGAATGATAAATCATCATCAACATCGCCGCCCCACAGATTACACGGAGCGGGCATACCGGCATCGCCGCACGGTTGCTTCATCAAGCCGGCATCGACCATTTCACAACCTGCATCGGCAGAGCCGCACTATTGCTTCTTCAAGCTGGTGTCCATCACGCCGACCTACTTCGACTCATCGGCTGACATCGAGGCTTCGACATCTCAGATGGACCGGGGGCTTCGCCATCTCTTCATCAACCTACTCTGGACACTTCGGCGTCACTAGCCGACCAGCTCCGTCACGTTAGCTGGACCGAGGGCTTTTTCTCGGCGAGCCAACCTTTGCCAGCATTGCCATGCCATCTTTTTATCGCCCATCAGGCAATCGGTGTGCGGATCGAGTCCCAATTTTGGGAATCACCTTCCTTCGGATTGCTACAACAAATAAACCAGGTGCTATTAATCCTAGTATTTTTTGCTTGTTTGGGTTCATTTTTCCCAAGGAATTATTACTCTGGCTTGTCCATCATATGTACACAGGTCTATCAAATGGTGGCCGAATTAACGACGGTCGCATGGTAGTTCAGTCAGTCTCCGTACATAGTCCGGCGAATGCCGCATCCAAAACTCGGACCGACCTGTGAATTCAGGCTTTGCCACGCCTTTACCGCATCACGCCGACGCCCTGCATCGACATTGACTTTGGCGCCAGGCCATATTTCTTTTATTACTCACTTTGCATAAATTATTTATTATGCAACGATTTTTAGTTATCATTATTACTATTATCTCTGGTTTGCACTATTTTTTGTGCACAGGAAAATGATCCGGGGACTTCGGCGTCACTCTGCCGGTCTGCATTGACCGTGCTATGTCACCACTTCGGCATGTCGAGCTCTCCGCTCCGCCACCTCGGGACCGGCTTGGGGGATGGAACCTTGCCCTGCATCAAGCTCGGACCGCGTCATCAATACCGAAAACATTAACCAGCTAAGTCGCTTTCATGTTCAAAGCTTTAATTTCTAACTTGTGTTCGGTTCGACCAAGAATTATACTTTTTTGGAAAAAAGTTGTTGTAAAAAATTTCCTTATCCAAACTTTGTTTGTGACGCATAAATTCAAATACCCCGTTTACTTGGGGGCTTCCTTTATGAAGCTTTTCCTCTTGCATATGATTATACTTGTACGGCTTCGTTCCTTGTTCGTGTATTACGCCACAATATGCACCATATTGACTTAAGCGATTTGCAAGCTGGGTTGCCTCGCTCCTGTGTTTACCCCTACGTTCCCGATTGTTCGGCTAGGGAGTAAAGGGAGCAGCTCTGCGATTGTCACGATCGGGTCACCCGAGCCGGACCTCAGACTGGGTGAAGCCGAAAGCTAGCGCTCTTATTGTTTTCGATGATGGTCGGCACACAACGGAACTCATGAGTACAAAAAATCTATTGCACAAGTCTCATAATAACAATGAGCACCGAAGAAAGGTATCGGTGGGGGTACTATTTTCTTCGAAGATGCTTCTTACACTTTGCAGTAATATAGCATAAGTTCCCTGAGCGCGCTTTGTCTGTTACAGCCTTATGGCCTGATTGCCTGGTTATTGGAAACACCGTCGATATTCTCGACAGATGGAGTACATAACACTTTTCGGTCCTTGACCGAAGAGGGAGAAGCCGACGGTCGGTTAAGACGCGTTTAAAGTTCGGTTGAACATAGATATGATATAAGTACTTCGGTACATGCAATCATTCTTTTACTCAAGTCACTTGGGGGCTCTTAAGTTTATTTGAGCCGTTCTTATTCTTAGTCGTTGCAAAGTTTTATTATTATTATTTATCACTCCTTTTTTTGACATGAGTGTGTGGTCACTAGCCGGGGAGCCTAATTTCTCTCTCAAAGCCGCTAGAGTTTAGTTTGCTAAGCTGGCCTAACGAGACGTACTCCGCCTTCGGGATAGGAGGTTGAAGCCGTAGGCTGACCCGCTTGAAGTCTTGAGATAGGATGTGTCATGTTAAAGCACGACAGAAGCACTTCTTTTGCTAAGGCCAATTTTCGGATTGGCATCGAACACTTGATCTTGTTCGGACGTCAAGTTTTTACTGGCGTTTTTTGGTTTTCCAAGCTTATGGCACTTTTAAACCATTTGTGTGTTTTCAGCACAAGTCTCGCAGTGCAACGTCGGACACCTTTAGAGATTCGGCAAAAACATTCTCGGATATTGCTATATATGCATCGGTTTTGAATTGTGTCTTCGGTCAATAGTTGGGTTGCCCGGCTCTTGTGCTTGCCTCCTACGTTCCGCTTTGTTCGGCTAGGTGTGCAAAGGGAGAACCACTGTGATTGTGCTTCCAGCTCACATGGTTAAGCACCTCAGTGGAGAAAGCCAAAAACTGACTGTCACAATAAGCGTAAACTGGTCAGCGATCCGATGACGGTGTTAAATGACGGGCCATTCATAACAATGGCCGAAGTATTTACGGCTTTACCTCGACTGTCGCCGAACACTACCGGGGGCTATTAACTGGCCTCCCAAACTAAATCCTCGATATTTTTCTCTTACATTGGAGCTGAGGTTTCATGATCATGCTTAGCATGACAACCCAAAGAAAGGAACCAATAGCGGGACTATTTTCTTTGGAAGACATTTCTTCTGTTAAACAGTAATATAACATATCTCTCTGCATACCTTTGTTTATAAAACCGTATGGCCAGATTGCCTTGTTTGTTGTAAATCTTTGCCCTCATAAAGGCTTTATAAAGTAGGACAAACACTCCTCGGCTATTGGCCGAGGAGGTGGAAGCCGATGGTCGGTCAACAAAGTTTTGTACAATGCGGATCTGAGCATTAATGACGTAAAGTACTTGGATACATAGAGTCATTACACATAATTTGTGATTTTACTATGGATATCAATCCTTAATTCGGTCACCCGTGCCCGCATTAAGGCTCGGGGGCTACTAGGCTTCGGGCTTATTATTTACAAATATTAAAGGGGCACATTGATCCCCTGATCTGGTGTTGCCACCCGACCAGTGTCTCAGGGGCTACTGCATTGCCTGTCCAATGCAGAAAATTTTAAGTGTAATACAGTTTCCGAGGAGATTTGGATCCTTAGGTTGGCGGCCGCACCCAACCTGAGTCTCGAGGACTGAGCACGCCGCTTTTTGTGTCCCGAAGTATTCTGCCGAGCTAGGACTTGATCCTCACACCGATTTTGCAAATCAACCTGAGTCTCAGCGGCTACTGGGACCAGCGGTCTTATGTCATCCTTCATGTGCCGATACCCACCTTGAGGGCTACTAGCTATTTATCTCGGCAGAGAATAAATTGCACCAACCAAAAATATTGACAAAACTCGGCCCACATTCGGGGTGGTGCACCACCTCGGAAGCAGTCCGGCATAAAGCTCGGGCGCTAGTGGCTGGCTCCATAGAGGGCATTTCTGGCATTAAGCTCGGCTAAACTCCTTCAAACTTCTTTGAACCAAGGTGATTTATGACACCTCGGATACATAGTCCGGCGTTGGAGCTTCGATACAGCCCGGCGTTGGAGCTCGGATACATAGTCCGGCGTTGGAGCTCGGATACATTTCGGCGTTAGAGCTAGGAAGCAGTCCGACGTTGGTGCTCGGCTGCAAAAGATACCTCGAATGCAGTCCGGCGTTGGAGCTCAGGACGCAAGAGGACACTGCCGCCCGGGAACAACTTCAAACCCGAGGTGTGGCATAAAAATAACAAGGCATTGATAAAGGTCGGAAACTTAAAGGGGCTCCTCGGATACCCGACATGTAAACTTGTCGAATGCATTTCGGCGATCCTCAAGATCGAAGATGAGAAGATTTGTTGAACCAGTTTTCAAGACCGACGACCGAAGATGAAAAACGGTTCGGAAGAATCGAGGAGCGTCCCTAACTTGAAGACCGGTTCAGGGGGCTACTGACGGTGTCTTGGACTAAGGGGTACTCACCACATCATCTCCTGATCTGTTAGATTGGGCCGAGGACCCTCATGGCCGTATACTCATGGGCCAGTTCGGACAGCTGCCGCATACAAGGAAGATTCCACAAGACTTGGCGATCAAGACAAGGACTCCTCCCCACCGGCGTATTCGTCTAGGACTCTTGTTATCCTAGGCCTCTGGTGCATTATATAAACCGAGGCCAGGCTAGTCGATAGATTATATACATACAATCATACCATAGGTTAGCTTCTAGGGTTTAGCCTCTCCGATCTCGTGGTAGATCTACTCTTGTACTACCCATATCATCAATATTAATCAAGCAGGATGTAGGATTTTACCTCCATCAAGAGGGCCCGGACCTGGGTAAAACATCATGTCCCCTGCCTCCTGTTACCATCCACCTTAGACGCACAGTTCGGGACCCCCTACCCGAGATCCGCCGGTTTTGACACCGACAGGAATGAGTGCCTCCGCGAAGGAGGATAACACAGGGGGAGAATCTGACATTCTCTCCCCCCGAGGAAGGAAGAGGACTACCTCTGAAGATCCGGAAACTAAGGTTTCCAAACGGGAGAAGAAATCTCAGCCAGAGGGTGCTGCCTCGGAGGGTATTCTTGCCGCACAATGTCCGCGCGGGGATCAACCCTCTACCAAGCTGTAAGTAATCAAAAAGTATTTAATGGTGAAGATATCCTACCTTACTTCCGAAGACAATAACCGATGCTTATAAATTGCAGTCCGGATTGCAGCCCTTCTCGACAGAGTTTATCTTCGGGGGATCTTCTTCCGGAGATGATCTAGAGCGAAACACCTCCCCCGGACTCCCCAGCTCAAGAAGCGGGCGACCTTGAAGTGTCATCGCGAAGGGTATCTCCGGATCCACTAGGGCCAGAGGAGAACCCTTTGGCTGCCCGGAATCCCCAGTATCCGGCTCCTAAGGAGAGCGACAGCAAGGGTCCATACGGTGTGCGGTCGAACGTGCTGAAGGATCTTCTGGGGCAAGCTGCTGTCTCGGAAGCGCATCGTACACTAATGGGTACGGTAATTGAAAGGATTTCATCCGGTGAAAGCGGTTTGCATGAAGCTTTTATGAGTCTGCTGAAAGGCTTCGAGGTACGTGAAATAATGTATGCTTTTAACAGTACCGCATACGTTAGGTATGCCCATGCAGATAGTAGCCCCTGAGACTCTGGTTGTCATCGAGAACGGCGACAAACAGAGGATCATATTCCTAGGTAATAACCAGACCGCCTTTATGTGCAGGTGGTTGATGCTCCGGTGGCTAGCCGGACTGATGGGTTTGCCGAACTAAAGCGGCAACTGGATGCGGCAGATGCCGACATCATGCTTGTCAACAACCGGCTTGACGAGGCACAAGGTGAGTGATTTTTCTGGTGATCGTCACATAATAAGAGCAGCATGATGCCAGTATCTTTAATATGTTGTTACTGTAGATGGAGCTGCCACCATGGAGACCCTTCGGGCGGAGCTTGCCCGAGCCAAGGAGCAAGCGAGGAGTAGCAATGCGGCCGCTTTAAAGGCGGCCGAAGAGTTAAGAGCCGAACAGGTCGCGCATTGCGAGAGCAAGGAAAAAATAGCCAAGATGGTTGTAGAGTTAAAAGATGATGCTGGCCGTTACCAGCTTCTTGAAGAAGAAAATCGGGCGAAGGCGACGGAACTGGAGAAGGTCCGGGTGGCTGCCAAGGAAGCCCGCTCCAAAATTAGAGCGACGAAGGAGGAGCTGAATCAAGCTGCAGATATCGTGTCTGGGAAGCCCTTCTTGTTGCGGACTAAGTTCGGAGATCCAAAGTATGCTCCTCTGGACCGGCTATGGAGTTCTGCGGACGCGTACATGGATTTGGCTGCAAGTGCTGCTGATGCAGCCGAGTACTTCAGGGATCAGAAAGGCCCCGAAGTGGAAAAGCTGTTCTGGTCACAGTTTCATGCTCTAGTCCGTCCGCTGCTGCTGAATGAGCGATTGACCGGTTGGGCCAAGCTCCATAGGTTGCCTGGACTTGCCATGAGGTCCGTTGTGGATCACCTGTGGACGGGAGGGCCAAGCCCGAATAGCTACTTTAGCTTAGTGCAACAATTCCTTGATGCTATGCCACGCATCGATGCTGTAAAGAGATTGGCGTGCATAGAAGGTGCGCGGATGGCCCTTGCCCGTGTCAAAACATACTGGGCGGAGATGGAGGCAACCGCTGTTGCGGCACAGGGTTCGGCCATAGGCCGAGTGGCTGCCGAGCACTACTTTGAAGAAGTCCTTGAAGGCGCTCGTTCGATAGAGGCTCAGTGCTCGAAGAATATTATTTTCCAGTGACATGTAGTCCCATTGTACAAACTATGTTTTTCTGAATTAATTAAGGCTGTATTTATACTTTTGCCCGAAAGTACTATGATTCCTCCTGTGCGGCCGTTTATGTATATATGTATATAACCTGAAAGTTTGCAGTCGCCGGCTTCCGCCCCCACGCATATAATGCGAGGGTGTTTGCAAAAGATGCATATCCACACTTGATCCAACGTCTTGGTCCGTTAAGGAGGTGATAGCATAGCGAACGAGGCAATCGGACTATATTGCTTTACCACTTTCACTTAGCCATAGGAGTTTCACAGTGGGGCTACTATATAGCCCCTGGTACTTCTGCGCTCGTCCGAATACGGGGCGCGTACGTACATGACCGGGAAACGGCCCTTCCTTAATGCGGAGGAATCCCGAAGATTCCGACTAGTCACCGAGTGGTTGACCAGTCTCTCGCTATATCATGACAGTCAGTTTTTGGCTTTCTCTATTGAGGTGCTTATCCGGATAAACCAGGGCACAATCGCAGTAGTTCTCCTAGTGCTACCTTAGTCGATATAACGGAACGTAAGGTACCAAAACGTGGGAGCTGGGCAAACCCAACATTTGACCAAAGACATGATTCGGAGCTGATGCATATAGGGCCAAACTCGCGACGCCGAACACTCCCTAAGGTGTTTGGTCTTTATAACATATATCGGGCTAAACAATGCCCTTTATAAGAAACCCCATGTGTCTAGGTACGTGCGAAATCCTGGCGTGGCCACATGCCAATAACGCCGACATCCTTCTCGGTTGTGTGGAGTATCCGGAGGATGTGAGCAACAAGAGACAGTAAAAAAGGTTTACGCAGGGCCTTAATCTAAAAAGAAACCTTTGGGCGGGTCCTTGCTGCACGTTTGCGCCTGTGTCTCTGTTGTGCCGTGTCCTGGACGGGTGTAGCACGATTGTCACCTGCAAAAGGAAAGAACTTAGGTGAAAGTTGCCGTGCCAAAAAGAAGAGTGAATTATCAAAATTCCAGAGAGGCCTATTTGAGCCGGGCTGGCCCTGATTACATGCGGGAAGCCCCTGGTATCGTTTCATGAGGGTGCGAAAACCAATCTCGTGCATGTATGATGGAATGCCGGACTCGTCTAACCATGTCCGTGGTCTTGACGACCTGCCGTTTTTTCTGGTTGGTGAGGTCGTCTAGTGTGCGGCTGTTAGAGCCGCCGCGTCCTCTTCCGTTCGTAAAGAACGGTTGGTATTTCCGCTAACTGTAATGACGCCTCATGGACCGGGCATCTTGAGCCTGAGAAAAGCATAATGCGGTATTGCTTTAAAACGAGCGAAAGCCGCCCTTCCGAGTAGTGCTTGAAGATCACTCCGGAATGGAGCGATGTGAAAAGTTAACGTTTCACTCCGGAAGTTATCGGGAGAACCCAATACCACCTCTAGTAGTAGAGAGCCCGTGCAGTGGGCCTCTTGGTCTGGTATTACCTCCCTTGAAGGTAGTATTACTGTGGCTTATTTGTGTCGGATCTATCCCCATTTTGTGGACTGTGTCCTGATATATCAGATTTAGATCACTGCCGCCGTCCATGAGGACCCTTGTGAAATGGTACCCATTTATTATTGGGTCTAACACCAAGGCCGCCAGTCCTTCACGCCGGATATGTGTATTGTGATCCCTGCGATTGAAAGTGATCGGGCAGGCCGACCAGGGGGTTGGGCCTAGGGGTGACGGGCTCGATGGCGCGTGTGCATCGGAGTGCATGATTGCTTCTCCTCTTTGTCACCTGGATCATGTTTACTGTTTTAACCTCTGGTGGGAACTTTTTCTGTCCTCCGGCGCTTTGCTGGCGAGGTTCATCCTCGTCTTCGCTTGGTGTCTCTTCCCCTTTGTGTTCGACGTTTAGCTTACCGGCCTGCTTGAAGACAAAACATTCTCTGTGGGTATGATTTGCAGGTTTGTCTGGGGTGCCGTGAATCTGACAGAGTTTGTCAAGAATTTTGTTTAGGCCAGATTGTCCTTCTCTGCTGCCTTTGAAAGGCTTTTTCCACTGACCTGGTCGAGAGCCCCTGAATTCGGTGTTTACCGCCGTGTTATCTGGGGTACCTTCTTTATTTCGACGCTTGTTTTTGTTGCGTCGTGGTTTACCATTGCCATCCCTGACTTCGGATATGCTTGGGTCGCTGGTGCTGCTACAGGCCAACCAACTGTCCTCACCCACACAAAAGCGGGTCATGAGGCTTGTTAGGGCTGCCATTGTTCTTGGTTTTTCTTGATCGAGGTGTCTGGCGAGCCATTCGTCTCGGACGCTGTGTTTGAAAGCTGCTAAGGCTTCGGCGTCCGGACAGTCGACAATTTGGTTCTTCTTGGTGAGGAACCTATTCCAAAGCTTTCAGGCGGACTCTCCGAACTGTTGGATTATATGACTTAAATCGTCTGCATCCGGAGGTCGGACATAAGTCCCTTGAAAATTGGCCCGGAAAGCGTCCTCGAGCTCCTCCCAACTTCCAATTGAGTTTTCGGGGAGGCTTTTCAGCCAGTGCCTAGCTGGCCCTTTAAGCTTGAGGGGCAAGTATTTAATGGCATGGAGATCGTCTCCACGAGCCATATGGATGTGGAGGATGAAGTCCTCTATCCAGACTCCAGGGTCTGTGGTTCCGTCGTACGCCTCTATGTTCACCAGTTTGAATCCCTCTGGGAATTCGTGATCCAGCACCTCATCAGTGAAACATAAGGGATGTGCGGCACCCCTATATGGGGATGCGCCATGGTGTTCGGGCGGTTGTAGTATTCGGTGGTGGTTGTGTACTGTAGCGCGCTTCCTAGATCCATAGATAGATCTGGTTGCGCCAGATTTTTGATGCAAGTTCTCACGTAGATCATGTGTTGACTTATGCGTGTCTTTGTTAGCCGCTCTATCGCGTTCACAGGGTGGTGGATCCGGCCGGTTGGCCATATCGCTTTTCGGCTGTATGGGCACTAAGGCCTCATCGTCGAATTCTGGTAATAGCTTGTGCTTTGGATAGCTATTTGGATGGTAACTTCCATCATACTTTGTTACTTTGTTCCACATGCTGTTGAGCGTATTTGGTGCGACCTTGAGCCTTTGCTTCTGTTTCTTCAAGCTTCTCGCTGTGGCAATAAGCCTTCTGCGGAGGTTCTCTTGCTTCAAGTGAGTTTCCGGGATGATGGGTGCATCTTCGTCCGGACTGTTTTCTTCCCTAGACGGGGATTGATGAGGCTTATCGTTGGCGTCATCGTGTTCGGACGTCGGATCCATACTATGTTTGCAGTTTGCGTCTTGATCGTGTTCTGCCACCGGGGTGGTGCAGTTGTCGTCTCTTCCAGAGTCGCATGGACTATTATTATCGCTGTTCTTGCTATGGCGGGACTTAGAGCGGCGCCGCTGATGTCGGCGCTTGGGTTGCTTCTTGGAGGTGTCATCCTCCGATGTCTCATCGCCATTGGCTTCTTTGGGGGTGTCCACCATGTATACGTCATGTGATGAAGTAGCGGTCTAGCGCCCTATGGGCGGTGGTTCCTGTTCGTCTCCTGCATCGTCGTCCATACCGTTGATGTCTTCGGAGTCGAAGTCGAGCATGTCAGTTAAGTCGTCGATAGTGGCTACTAAGTGGGTGGTGGGTGGGCAACGAATTTCCTCGTCGTCTGCATCCCATTCTAGCCAGACATAGTTTGGCCAGGGTTCTCCGGACAGGGAGAGAGACCTTAATGAATTTAGCACATCTCCGAAAGGTGAGTTCTGAAAGATATCCACGGAGGTGAACTCCATGATCGGTGCCCCGTTGGTTTCGACAAGCATAGATGTAGGCGGCTCGGAGTCCGTGGCCGGGGATAAATCCAGTGGTTTGGCGACACGACTCTCGTATGGGGTGAAGTCAGTATCCGGCTCTATCGCCACTGAGAGTGCGACCTCCATGGCGGGGTCCATCTCTCCGCTCTCGGATGGCGCGACTTGCTCCAGATTAAAGGACGGAGTAGCTGCGGATGCGATTTCCCAAACACTGTCCGACGGTAGAGTTACGTCTTGCTCGTCGTGACTGCGCGACGCTTCCGGCATGGGCTCGAATCCGTCGAAGATCAAGTCTCCGCGGATATCGGCCGTGTAGTTCAAGTTTCCAAATCAGACCTGATGGCCAGGGGCGTAGCTCTCAATCTGCTCCAGATGGCCAAGCGAATTGGCCCGCAATGCAAAGCCGCCGAATATGAAAATCTGTCCGGGGAGGAAAGCCTCACCCTGAACCGCATCGCTAGCAATGATCGAAGGAGCCATCAAGCCTTATGGTGACGACACAGTGGAACTCTCAATGAAAGCACCAATGTTGGTGTCAAAACTGGCGGATCTCGTGTAGGGGGTCCCGAAGTGTGCGTCTAAGGCGGATGGTAACAGGAGGCAGGGGACACAATGTTTACCCAGGTTCAGGCCCTCTTGATGGAGGTAAAACCCTATGTCCTGCTTGATTATTCTTGATGATATGAGTATTACAAGAGTTGATCTACCACGAGATCAGAGAGGCTAAACCCTAGAAGCTAGCCTATGGTATGATTGTATGTTGTCCTACGGACTAAAACCCTCCGGTTTATATAGACACCGGAGGAGGCTAGGGTTACATAAGGTCGGTTACAAAGGAGGAGATGTACATATCCGTATTGCCTAGCTTGCCTTCCACGCCAAGGACAGTCCCATCCGGACACGGGACGAAGTCTTCAATCTTGTATCTTCATAGTCCAACAGTCCAGCCAAAGGATATAGTCCGGCTATCCGGAGACCCCCCAATCCAGGACTCCCTCAATGATCATCTCATACAATAAAATATGGCATCATGCCTTGACAATATCACATCACAACATGCCCTGCAAAAACAAGTTAGACGTCCTCTACTTTGTTGTTGCAAGTTTTACATGCCTGCTACTGGTTGAGCAAGAACCGTTCTTACCTACGCATCGAAACCACAACGATAGTTCGTCAAGATAGTGTTTTTTAACCTTCAACAAGGACCGGGCGTAGTCACACTCGGTTCAACTAAAGTTGGAGAAACTGACACCTGCCAGCCACCTATGTGCAAAGCACGTCGGTAGAACCAGTCTCGCGTAAGCATACGCGTAATGTCGGTCCGGGCCGCTTCATCCAAAAATACCGCCTAACCAAAGTATGACATGCTAGTAAGTGTCGGTGTCAAAACTGGCGGATCTCGGGTAGGGGGTCCCGAACTGTGCGTCTAAGGTTGATGGTAACAGGAGACATGGGACACGATGTTTACCCAGGTTCGGGCCCTCTCTATGGAGGTAATACCCTACATCCTGCTTGATTGATATTGATGAGTATGAGTATTACAAGAGTTGATCTACCACGAGATCGTAATGGCTAAACCCTAGAAGTCTAGCCTGTATGACTACGGTATTGAGTACATCCTTTCCGGACTACACCCTCCGGTTTATATAGACACCGGGAGGATCTAGGGTTACATATAGTCGATTACATAAGATGGAATCTTCATAGTTGTTCGCCAAGCTTGCCTTCCATGCCAAGGAGAGTCCCATCCGGACATGGGTACAGCCTTCGGTCTTCATATCTTCATAGCCCATCAGTCTGGCCCATAGATAATAGGCCAGACGCCCGAGGACCCCTTAGTCTAGGACTCCGTTAGTAGCCCCTGAACCTGGCTTCAATGACAAGGTATCCGGCGTGTAGTGCTGTCTTCGGCATTAGAAGGCGGGTTCCTCCTTCCGAACTCCCGAATAGTCTCCAGACGAATTGATCGTGTCCGGACTTGTAACACACACCGCACACAACTGCAGAGAGAATATAATAACACACAAGTCCAATCTGCTGACAACTTTAGTAATGCGATGTCATGCCTGTTCGGTTATAATTTCGAACCGTTTTTCGCCCCATGTTTCAAGACGTGGTTGTCATTGGCACGTCTTGTCAAAGCGGAGATCGTGTCCCCTTATTACGGGATTCTCATCAATACGGGCGTGGGTAACCCAACCGCGCCGTTTACACAGCCCTTGGGAGCAGACGAATTTTAAGGCGAATGGGGGGGGCGTTCGATATTCACCGCCCTTATAAGGAGATAAGATTCCCCTTTATTCTCCCACACTTTCTTCCTGCCTCTTCATTCTTGAGCTCCAACGCCCAAGTCCTCATTCGTTCCCATTCAAACAAACACCCAACCATGTCCAGGTTCGGAGTCGGCGGCAAGTGGATGCCTCCTCCGTTAAGAGGAAAAATATAGAGGAGCTCCAAGAGGCCGGATACCTGGCCAAGGAGATCGTTTACCGACTTCCGGCCAAGGGACAGATCGTCCCCACCCCCGAGCCTCATGAGAGAGTGGTGTTCCTCACGCATTTTGTCCGTGGGTTGGGATTCCCTCTCCACCCGTTTGTCCGCGGACTGATGTTTTATTATGGGCTAGATTTCCATGATCTAGCCCCTAACTTTATCCTCAACATCTCGGCATTTATAGTCATGTGCGAGGCCTTTCTCCGCATCCCACCTCATTTCAGCCTATGGCTAAAGACCTTCAATGTGAAGCCGAAGGTGGTGAGGGGTCAACAGGCAGAGCGTGGAGGAGCTATGTTCGGTAGGATGCCCAACGTCACCTGGCTCGAAGGTTCATTCATGGAAACGGTGAAGGGATGACAGTCGGGGTGGTTCTACATCACTGACTCGCGCGACACCAACTGTATAGGCAACCAAGTAGTCCTTTACCGCGGACGCGGCTATTCGAATAGATGATGTTAACCCTGCAGGAGTATACTTCTTCATACACGCTTTCACCACTTACCGCCGTTTACACGACATGTACTCGGCAACCTTCAAGCGGAAGCCCAGCGAGGGTGTCGGCCACGGCCTACCTAAACACTTAAGTCTCTAGTCTAGGTTTATCGCCTATCCAGGTTCCATCTGCAGGGAATCCGGCCGAGGTTTCCACATACGGCCCCGAACGATGTGAACAGGGTTCCCGAGACACCAAACGGGTGACTCGGTACACCGTGCCATGGTGTATCTACCGCAACATAGCCCACCCCTAGGGTCAGCGCTACGCACGGCCGCCAACACATAACCTACAAACACCAGAAACTATTTGCAACTCCTGGATAGAGTACTAGGGTATTTAAGAAGCCGAGAGGGTCCATTGGTTTCGGGCCCAATGTACGGTAGTAACTGCATCTTAAATCACACATACAGATCTCAGTTCTTATGGACGGTGTCAATGAAACAACCCACCATGTACTCCTACATGGCCTCTCATCGATGCCTTTACCAAAACATGTTCAACACATCCCTCACATTACCGACATAACATTTCGCTCCAGCCCATCACCCAGATGAACCAGACCTGACACAACTCTAAGCATAGCAGGCATAGCAAGGTAGGAATCACATACATGGCTCAATCAACTCCTACACATGCTAGTGGGTTTCATCTAGTTACTGTGGCAATGACAGGTCATGCAGAGGATAAGGGTTCAACTACCGTAGCACACAGCAGTTTGAATCACGTTGTCTTAATGCAGTAAACAAGAGCAGAAGCGAGAACATGGGTTTGTATCGGAATGATCAATGGGTTGCTTGCCTGTTGTAGTGGTAGTAGGATACTGCCCTTCAGACGGATACTCGGGGTTATCCTCGGAGGCAGAACCTACCACGAAAATCACACCGAACATAATCAACACATGGCAATATGCAACAATATGATGCATGCTATGACATGAAAGTGTCTTGGCCTAATGCAAGCTAAAACAGAAGGGGATGAACTCATTTGAATCAAAGATTCAAATATTAGCTCATTAAACATGGCCTTATTAGTGCATTACCTTATTCTGCTTAAACAGCAAGTTTACCTTGTTTTGTCATGCATGAAACCATTACAGATGGATAGATTGAATTTTTCTGATCATTTTTCATATATAAATCTTTGCATTTGGAGCTATGGTTGATTTTCTATGATTTTTAGAAGTTTTGACTATTTTTCTGGAATTTCCTATTAAAGAATAAATCCAGTAATTGAATTAATGCGTCAGCACTGTGTCACTGTGACGTCAGTGGGTCAAAGGCGCCAGCCCAGGTCAAACTTGACTGGTGGGCCCTCTCTGTCAGTGTCACAGCTAACTAACAGAGTTAGTTAGTGTTTAGTTAGTACTAAACTAGGTTAGTTAGGCCCTGGGCCCACATGTCAATGAGAGAGAGTTAGTTAACGAGGTCATTAACCTCTAATAGAGTGTTTAGCTCTAATTAAAACTAATCTAATTTAGTTAGGAGCCGGCCCCACATATCAGTGTCTCAGGCAGGGTCAAACTGGGGTCAAACCCCTGGTCAGCATGGTTAATCCCGCCGGCGTTGAGTCGCCAGCGAGGCCGAGATGGCGGAGAGCGTCGGAAACGCTGCTCCGGCCGCGGTTCGATGCGCGGGTGGGTGCTACGGGTAGCTGGTGGTGTGGCGCATCCAACGGTGGCGTTGGTTGGTGCTGGGGTGGCCGAGAACGACGACGGCGTCGAGTCGGGCGGCGGCTGGAGCTCGACCGTTGGTGGTTTTTCTGCTGCAGCGAGCTAGCGGGGAAACAGACGCACTAGCGAGGCGCTACGAGGTGCGGTGTGTGCGTTAAGCACCCGCGCCTGACCAAATGGTCACCGGAGTGATGCCGGCGTCGAGCTCGCGCGGCAGCGTGCTACGGTGAGCAAGGGGGCGGCGTCTATGGCGAGCAAACGAAGCAGAGAAGAGGGGGGTTCGGTAGAGGAGCTCACTGCGGTTGCAGAACACGTCTCAGCGGGCTCGGGGGAGGTCGTACGACGTCGAGGCGTTGCCGGCGATCTCGGGGACCGAGGAAGAAGAAAGCGTCGGGGTCGGTGCTTGGCGGCGTCCGGCGTCGCGTGAGTCGTCGAGGACGCGTAGACGATGGAGGCGGATCTCACGAGCACGTCAGGGAGGCGAGGGGTTGGCTCTGGTGACGACTACGGCGAACGGCGGCGAGGTTGGCGCTCGGCCATCGCGGGAGAGGGTGAGAGAGATGAGGGGGAGAGAGGGAAGGAGTGCAGGGAGGTGCTAGGCGCCTTCGTGGCGCTCGGATGGGGACGAGGAGGCAGCAGGAGGTGGAAGCAGGAGGTGGCCGCGGGTGCGCGCGCCGGCGACATGCCTCTGCCTACTGGCAGAGGTGGGTGACGACTGGCACAAGCCAGGTGGGCTGGGCCAGCACAGGTGAGGCCCAGGTGGGTTTATCTCTCTCTTTTTTCTTATTTGTTTTCTTTTTCTATTTTTCTGCAACTGTTGGGATTTATTAAAAATACCTAGACATCTTTGAAAATCCTAAAAATAATCAGGGGCTCTGTTTAGATTATTCCCAACAGCCCACACTTATTTCCAGAATTATTTGAGCATTTAAATTATTTTATAGCATTTAAATGCCCAAATTCAAATACTTATGATTTAATTCAAAAAAACCAGAATGTCCTAGAAAAGAGTGCACCATTTTTGCCAGGGTTTTTAGCCCAAACCAGAAATGATGAACTTTTTGTGAAGGGCATTTTGGGTTCATTGAAAATAATTTTAGTAAACCCTAGTTGTTTCCAGGGGGTGCTGGGGGTTCTGTCTTCCCCATTTCAAATTTAAGAGGAATTTAAACATGATGCACACTCTAATGCTTGAACTAGCTAGGGTGTGACAACTCACCCCCACTCAAAAGAATCTCGTCCCGAGATTTAGGATCCTCCGGAAAGAAGGTGGGGTACTCGAGTCGAAGACGATCCTCCCTTTCCCAAGTGGCTTCTTTCTCAGAATGGTGTGAGCATGGAACCTTGAGAAACTTGATATTATGACGTCGAGTGGTACGCTCGGCTTGATCAAGGATACGAACGGGATATTCCCGATATGAGAGGTTATCTTGGAGATCAAGCGTTTCGTGGTCCACTCCACGGATAGGATCCGCGAAGCAACGCCTGAGTTGAGAAACATAGAAGACATCGTGAACTCTGGAAAGATGCGAAGGTAGTTCCAATTGGTAGGCAACTTCTCCTCGTTTGGCAAGAATGCGAAAGGGTCCAACGTAACGAGGAGCCAATTTGCCTTTGATACCGAAACGATGGGTTCCCTTTAACGGAGTAACCCGAAGGTAGGCCTTCTTGCCGACTTCATAAGTCATAGGCTTATGTTTATGATCATGTTGACTCTTTTTACGAGATTGGGCTGTTTTCAATTTCTCACGAATATTGCGAACCTGCTCTTCTACTTCCTGAATCATATCCAGGCCAAAGAGTTGTCTTTCCCCGGTTTTTGACCAGTTAAGAGGCGTTCGACATTTTCGTCCATAGAGAACTTCGAAAGGAGCCTTGCCCAAGCTAGTTTGATAACTATTGTTATAAGCAAACTCCGCGAATGGAAGGCATTTCTCCCAACCCATTCCGAACGAGATGACAGAAGCTCGGAGCATATCTTCCAGAATTTGATTGACTCGCTCTACTTGAGCACTTGATTGAGGATGGAAGGCGGTGCTAAAAGAGAGATGAGTTCCCATAGCATTTTGGAAACTTTCCCAAAATCGAGAGGTGAAGAGACTCCCACGGTCTGAGTTGATTTCCAATGGAACACCATGAAGAGACACTATTCGGGAGATGTACAAGTCAGCTAGCTGGCTAGCGGTGATACTCTTACGAACAGGGAAGAAATGGGCTACCTTGGAAAGACGGTCGATCACGACGAAGATGGAATTATTCCCTCTCTTGGTCCTGGGAAACCCAGTGATGAAATCCATACTGATTTTATCCCATTTCCACTCGGGAATAGCCAAAGGTTGAAGGGTGCCAGCAGGCTGTTGATGCTCTGCTTTAACACGACGACAAACGTCGCAATTAGCAATGTATTGAGCAATTTCTCTCTTCATCCTAGTCCACCAAAACATCTGGCGTAGGTCTTGATACATTTTAGTACTACCGGGATGAATGGTGAGAGGGGATTCATGAGCTTCCTTAAGGATCAGCCGCCTCAGGTTTCATGCCTTTGGAACCACTAGGCGATTTCCAAAGTATACGACACCTTGATCATCAATGGAGAAACAATTCGCGACTCCTTTCTTAATGCTTCTCTTAATACGGGAGATTCCCGAATCTACCTTATGTGCCTTGATGATCTGATCTGTAAGGGTAGGTTTCGCCACCAAGGTGGATAGAAATCCTCGAGGAATAATGTGAAGATTAAGCTTACGAAATTCCTCATGGAGAAGTGGTTGACTTTGTTGTAACATCAGGTCGTTACAATAGGACTTACGACTTAGTGCATCAGCCATGACATTGGCTTTGCCCGGGGTGTAAGTTATTCCTAAGTCGTAATCCGAGATCAACTCGACCCAACGTCTTTGCCTGAGATTCAAATCTGGTTGTGTGAAGATATATTTCAAACTTTGGTGATCGGTGAAGATCTCGCAACAATTACCGAGAAGGTAATGTCGCCAAGTTTTAAGTGCATGGACTACGGCTGCAAGCTCTAGATCATGTGTGGGATAATTTTCCTCATGTGGGTGTAATTGCCATGAAGCATAGGCAATTACCTGACGATCTTGCATGAGTATGCAACCCAGTCCTTGTTGCGAGGCGTCGCAATAGATAATAAAGTCCTTGGAGAAATCTGGTGGTACCAGTACGGGAGCAGATGTCAGGCGTCTTTTCAGTTCCTGAAAGCTGAACTCACACTGTGGAGTCCACACGAACTTTTTATCTTTCTTGAGGAGTTCAGTTAGAGGTTTAGCAACCTTGGAGAAATTCTCGTCGAAGCGGCGGCAATAGCTCGCTAAGCCAAGGAAACTCCGAACTTGCTTGACCGTCGCAGGTGGAGTCCAATCAAGGATGGCTTGAACTCGCTCGGGATTGACAGCAATACCCTTACCAGAAATTACATGGCCTAGATAGGTCACTTCTGGCAACCAGAATTCACACTTGGAGAATTTGGCATAAAGACGATGCTCTCGAAGTTTCATCAATACCAACCTTAGATGTTCGGCATGTTCCTCTTCATTCTTGGAGTAGATGAGTATGTCATCGAGGTATACTACAACGAATTTATCCAAATACTCCATGAAGACCGAGTTCATTAACCGAGAGAAGGTAGCTGGGGCATTGGTTAAACCGAAGGACATAACGGTGTACTCGTATTGGCCATAACGAGCAACAAAGGCCATGTTGGGAATGTCCCCGTTTCTGATTTTGATCTGATGGTAGCCTAACCTCAAATCCATCTTGGAAAAGACTGAGGATCCAGCGAGCTGATCATACAGATCGTTGATCCTGGGAAGCGGATACTTGTTCTTGATGGTGACCAAGTTGACAGGTCGGTAATCTACAACCATTCGATCCGTTCCATCCTTCTTCTTGACGAAGAGTACGGGGCAAGCCCAAGGAGAGGAACTAGGACGGATGAAACCCTTTTTCAAGGACTCATCGAGTTGGTTCTTAAGCTCGGCTAGTTCTAAGGGTGCCATCTTGTAGGGTCTTCTAGAAATTGGAACGGTTCCTGGAACAAGGTCTATCACAAACTCGACATCCCTGTCAGGTGGAACACCTGGCAGTTCTTCTGGAAAGACATTCGGAAAGTCTCGGACTACCGGAACATCCTCAAGGTCTGGAAGGGGGTTGGCATTTAGGGAGTAAAGTTGGCGCTTGGCCACTCGAGGTAAGACATTGACTGTCTTGCCCGATGGGTGAGTAAGTTGAACGGTTCTAGTGGCACAATCAATTTTAGCATAATAAGCTGACATCCAGTCCATACCCAAGATGATGTTTATGTCCGAGGACTTGAGAGCTGAGGGAGTCCTGGATTAGGGGGTGTTCGGATAGCCGTACTATACGTTCAGCCGGACTCCTGGACTATGAAGATACAAGATTGAAGACTTCGTCCCGTGTCCGGATGGGACTTTCCTTGGCGTGGAAGGCAAGCTTGGCGATGCGGATATTCAAGATCTCCTACCATTTTAACCGACTTTATGTAACCCTAACCCTATCCGGTGTATATATAAACCGGAGGGTTGTAGTCCGTAGGCAATCAACTCCATACACAACAATCATACCATAGGCTAGCTTCTAGGGTTTAGCCTCCTTGATCTCGTGGTAGATCTACTCTTGTACTACCCATATCATCAATATTAATCAAGCAGGAGTAGGGTATTACCTCCATCGAGAGGGCCCGAACCTGGGTAAAACAAAGTGTTCCCTGCCTCCTGTTACCATCCGGCCTAGACGCACAGTTCGGGACCCCCTACCCGAGATCCGCCGGTTTTGACACCGACATTGGTGCTTTCATTGAGAGTTCCTCTGTGCCGTCACAATCAGGAAGGATGCCTCCTCCCGTCTTTAAAGACGGCGCCGTTGCTAAGGGAGCCTTGGCTGTCGGCCAAACCCTCCGGCTAGGTGGTTTCCTCATGACCGCCTGTTCGGCTGTTGCGCCGACGGTGACCTCTCGGGTCATCAAAAGCAACCTACACATCAGCTTGGAGCTCGTCGAGCAGCTAGATCCAATGGAGCTCTCTTCCGTAAACGAGCTCTTGGATCGCATCGCTGCCCTGGGGGTCGCTATGGATTACGACCAGGTTGGGCTTAAACCCGATCTAAGAGAAATTAACTCTCCCCAAGTCACCGACCACGTCGCCGTGGTAGAGGCGCAGTGCGGCGACCCTTCATCTATTTTAAGGACTAGCTATGTCCGAATTCCCGACTCCTCCAAGCCGGATACCCGCGGAGAGGAGGATGTAACTCAAGACCTGAGCTTAGGATCAGGCAACGGGCTAGATTCGTTGGGCAACATCCAAGAATCTGAACTTTAGAGTTCGGAAACTCTTCGGCCTCCGAATCTTGAATTTGGTGAGGTTTCAGATTCAACGACACCCGCCCAACCGAACATAAGCGATCTCTCCCAAATCAGGCAGAGGCCCGAGGAAACAGTACAACATTACTGGGCCAGATTCCTCCTGGTTATGAACAGGATAAAAGATTGCCGCGAGGGAGACGCAATCTCAATTTTTTGCAGTAATTGCACGGACGAGGGAATCCTTAACGCCGTAAATCATCGTGATATTACACGCTTCACCGACTTGGCGTCCATAGTACAAAAATACTATGCGATGGAAAGCACCTGGAAAACCGAAATAAAGTTTTGGGATAATCCGGCCTTGAATAGTAATCCCGTCCGAACTAAGAGGGTGCATCATCATAGGACACCCGGGATAAACACCAAAAAACCAAAACCCTCTACAGGGCATGGAACCGTACTGGAAAGGTGGCTTGATGGACCCTGTAGAATTCATAGTACAGAGGACGCCACACCAACTCACAGCCTTAGAGCATGTTGGATACTCCGGCAGGTGGCCAAAATCGGCAAGGACCTCTTAATTCTGGAGGCCGCAGAAAGCCAGCCCGAGGACACCAGTACCGCTCTCACAGTCTTCGAGACTTTCGCATCAAACAATGTGCGAAAAAGAACACTCCGCAGCCTCGCCGAAGTCTATCAAGTTGCAACAATAAATCCATGGAGCGACACTGCCATTACCTTCAACGCAAGTGATGAACCTAGATTCCGAACAGCCCGAGCACCAGCCGCATTGGTCCTCAGTCCCATAGTGGACGGCTTTCGCCTCACCAAGGTGCTCATGGATGGAGGCAGCGGACTGAACCTCATTTATGAGGAAACCCTTCAAAAAATGGAAATAGACTGGAACTGCGTCGAGCGAAGCAGCACAACCTTTATAGGAATAATCCCTAGTCGGGAAGCACGCTGCACAGGAAAAATCACACTAGATGTGGTGTTCGGCACGCCGGATAATTACAGGTCTGAAGAAGTCACGTTTCAGGTGGCCCCGTTTAAGAGCGGATATCATGCTTTACTAGGGCGGGAAGCATTCACAATCTTCCAAGCAATACCCCATTACGGGTACATGAAGCTTAAGATGCCCGGGCCAAATGGAATTATCACTCTAGCTAGTAATCCGGACATAGCACTCCGTGCCGAAAACAAGACGGCCGCATTAGCCCTTGAGGTGCTATCCGAAGCCTTAGCGGCTGAGGAACTGACTGCGCTACGCTCCACGGTTAACGGGGATGATGTGATACTCGATAAGAGATCCAAATCCACATCCTTCAAGCGAGCCGGCGAAATAGTCAAATTCCAGGTCCATCCAACGGACCCCAATAAAATAGCTTCAATCGGGGCACGACTGAACCCTGATGCAGATGCCGCACTACGAGAGTTCCTACGAGAGAACTAGGACATCTTCGCCTGGCACCCTTCAGACATGCCAGGGATCCCACGCAGGCTGGCCGAACACAGCTTAAATATCCTAAAAGGATTCAAACCTGTCAAACAAGCCCTTCGGCGTTTTTCCGAACCCAAGAGACAGGCTATGGGAGAGGAGCTAGCCAAGCTATTGGAGGCCGGATTCATCAGAGACATAAAACATCCGGACTGGCTGGCAAACCTGGTGATGGTACCAAAGAAGGACAAATCCTGGTGCTTGTGTGTCGATTTTAAAGACCTTAACAAGGCTTGCCCAAAGGATCCCTTCCCCCTCCCCCGCATCGATCAAATTATTGATGCCACCGCAGGACACGATTTGTTGTGTTTCCTCGACGCATACTCCGGTTACCATCAAATTAAGATGGCAGAATCAGACCAAGCTGCAACAGCATTCATCACACCATACGGCCCATTCTGCTTCAACACAATGCCCTTCGGGCTGAAAAACGTCGGTGCAACATATCAGCGCATGATCCAGACATGTCTGGCAAATCAGATCGGCAAAACAGTGGAGGCATATGTGGATGATGTGGTCGTCAAATCAAGACATGCCGAATCTCTAGTAGATGACTTGAGGCTTACATTTGATAACCTCCGAAAATATGACATCAAGCTCAACCCAGAAAAATGCGTCTTCGGCGTTCCAGCCGGAAAGCTCTTGGGCTTCATTGTATCCGGTAGAGGAATTGAAGCAAATCCAGCCAAGATCCGAGCTTTGTCACAATTGGATATCCAAAAGGACCTCAAACAAATACAAAAATTAACCGGATGCGTGGCGGCTTTAAGCCGCTTCATCTCCCGCTTGGGAGAAAAGGCACTACCCCTCTATCGCCTCCTTCGGCGCACCGAACACTTCGAGTGGACGGAGGCCTCCACGGCCGGACTTGATGAAATAAATGCCATATTGGCAACAAACCCAGTCCTGGCCGCGCCGAACACCGGCGAACCAATGTTATTGTACATTGCAGCAACACATCAAGTTGTCAGCGCAGTGCTCGTTGTCGAGCGGGAAACGGACGGACACAAATTCCCCCTTCAAAGGCCGGTCTACTACGTATCCACTGTCCTCACTCCATGCAAATCATGGTACCCGCATTATCAAAATATTGCATACGCGGTATTCATGGCATCCCGGAAGCTACGACACTACTTTCAAGAGTGTTCCATAACAGTAGCCTCGGAAGTACCACTCAACGATATCATCAACAACCGCGACGCAACGGGCCGGATTGCAAAATGGGCCATCGAGCTTCTCCCGTTCGATATAACCTATAAGCCACGGTGAGCTATTAAATCACAAGTTCTGGCCGACTTCGTCGCAGAATGGACGGAGGCCGAGCTCCCTAAAGAGTACGGCACATATTCAAACTGGATTATGCATTTTGATGGCTCCAAAATGTTGGCCGGACTGGGGGCTGGCGTCGTCCTGACATCCCCCACAGGAGACACAGTCCAATATGTGCTCAAGATCATGTACACGGATTCCAACAATGCAGCCGAATATGAGGCCCTCCTACGTGGTCTCCGGATAGCAGTATCCATGGGTATCCAGCGCCTAGAGGTACGCGGGGATTCAAACCTCGCGATATCCCAAATAAATGGAGACGTCGACGCCAAGGACCCAAAAATGGCAGCTTACCGCAACGCCGTCCTAAAAATGTCAGCTCGGTTCGAAGGGCTGGAGTTTCACCATATAGCCCGAGAAAACAATCAAGCAGCGGACGTCCTGGCACGCATCGGAGCAAAACACGATGCAGTCCCCCCCAACATCTTCTTGGAAAGATTGTTCAAGTCATCCGTAGCATGGGAGGGGGAACCCGCAAATAACAGCCCGGACCCAGCCGCACCACTCGACGCCGAACAATCTGACACAATTGGAGGCCCTGCCAATGAAATTACACATTCAGCCCACATAATAATGGCGATCATCGCCCCGTGGACAGAACCATTCCTAGCCTACCTTACTAGGCAGGAACTCCCGGAGGACCAAAACGAGGCCCGCTGCATAGTGCGGCGATCTAAAGCCTATAGAGTCCATGAGGGAGAGCTTTATAAGAAAAGCACTACCGGAGTCCTTCAAAGGTGCATCTCCGAAGAGGAAGGGCGGAACCTTCTGGCTGAAATTCATGCCGGACTCGGTGGTCACCACGCCGCTGCTCGGTCCCTTGTTATCAAGGCTTTCCGTACAGGCTTTCATTGGCCGACGGCCCGGGCAGACGCTCAGGACCTAGTCCAACGATGCACTGGTTGCCAACTTTTTGCCAGCCAAAGCCATATGCCACCCACCGCACTCCAAACTATACCCATCACCTGGCCTTTTGCGGTCTGGGGGCTTGACATGGTCGGACCCCTTAAAGGTGGGACCAATAGGAAAAAATACTTACTGGTCATGGTGGATAAATTCACCAAATGGATAGAAGCCAAGCCTGTTAAAACGACCGAATCCGGACCTGTGATAGACTTCATATCCGGGGTTGTACACCTTTATGGCGTCCCCCACAGCATCATAACCGATAATGGTACAAACTTTACCGCCGACGAGGTAAAACTCTGGTGCAAAAACATGGGCATCAAGCTCGATTATGCTTCCGTCTATCACCCACAAACCAACGGCCAGGTCGAACGTGCAAATGGTCTTATCATGAGCGGCATTAAACCCAGACTCGTGCGGTCCCTCAAGGAATCTAACACGCACTGGGTAGAGGAGCTCGACTCCGTGCTATGGGGGCTGCGGACCATGCCAAATTGCACCACCGGATACACACCATTTTTATGGTGTATGGCGCAGAGGCAGTTCTGCCCTGCGACATAATTCATGACTCGCCTAGAGTGCGCATGTATGAAGAAAGAGAAGCCGAGCTCGATCGGCAGGACAACTTGGACGCCCTGGAGGAGGAGCATGACGTGGCAAAAGGCCGTTCCGCATTTTATCAACAGCAGGCCCGAAGATATCAAAGCAGAGAAGTACGGGCCAAAAATTACAATGTTGGCGAACTAGTTCTACGCCTGCCGGATAAGAAAAAGGACAAACTCAAGCCCAAGTGGGAAGGTCCATTCATAATCGACCAATTCCTAACTGGCGGGGCGTACCGCCTGCGAGATGCGTCGGATAACCGACTCGAGTCGAACACGTGGAACGCCACCCGTCTCCGAAGATTCTATGCCTAGAGCCGGACTCTGTGTTCGTCTCCTTCCTCTGTCCATTTTTTGCATTTTTCTGTCTTACATTTCTCTCCTTCCCCTCTTTTCTTTTATAGCCGTTAAAGGCTCAGCTAGTGACGCGCCACTCGCGCTCATTAAACCTGGGGGCTTCTTTAACAGAAGCTTATTTATACGGGCTTCACGCCCAACACATGCGTCAAACTTCTGCATGTACCTTTTTCTTCACCATTATATGCATCGATATGACTTAAGTTTTGGCCAAGCTGGGTTGCCTGGCTCCTGTGCTTACCCCTACGTTCCCGATTGTTCTACTAGGCGATAAAGGGAGCACCTCTGCGATTGTTACTGCCGGGTCAGCCGGATGTGTAACTCAGACTGGGTGAAGCCGAAAGCTAGCGTTCTTAAGGGAATATTCGGTCGATGAGATAAAAGATGATCTTTTTACTCATTTTATGCGCCCCCAGATGCTTTTTTTTCTGTGTCTTTTTACGTAGTCCGGACATGCACTTTAGGGCATGCCTCCCAGCGAAAGGAACCCCTAACGGAACTATTCTCTCGGGAAGATGTTTCTTACTAACCATGTAATATAACATAACTAGTTGGGCACTTGTCTGATAAAGCACTAATGACCCCTACGCCTGGTCTCCACGCATACCACGGTTCTTATATAACCGCTATGGTATTCGGACACACTCCGGACCGTCAGGTCCCGAGGTTGAAGCGAAAAGGTCGGCAACGACAAACGATCTACAATCCGGCTAGAAGGCATTACACATGTCAATTCAAAATTACATAGTCATTCTGACTGATTGTATTCCTCTTCTATACCATCTAACAGGCTGTCCAATTTACAGTCCTGCTGGGAATACTTCGCGGCTAACTCTACTTGGCCGTATACTAAGCTTACAGGGATCTCCTTCCCGTCAGGCCCCATTGGTCCGACCTCAGCCATGTGGTTTGGGTCAGACTTCGTAAAACAGGTCTTCACCATGGCCCAGGCCTCCCTAGCGCCTTGTCGGCAGGCCGATATCTTCCACAACCGGAAGCGCCGCCGAGCTCCCTTCAGCTTCTCCGCAAGCTCTCCAAGGCCCTCGGGCATGGAGTGGGCAGGCCATAAGGCTTGGGCAATGCCTCGCATTGCCTGCCGAATTCGCTTGTGCAGTTGCATGAGTTCGGGAAGAAGGTCACCCGTAGAACCGGGCATCTCCTCTGCGGGACGACCTGTGAGCATACCTACAGACATTACTCTGTTAGTCGACTTCCTCGCCGAACTCTTTTTTTTCAAAGTTCGTTCAAGCACTTACTAAAAATGCCGCGTCGAAGCCGCTGATTCTCCTTCGTGGAGTCCGACAGCTGGCCACAAACATCTTTAAGTTCGACGTCCAGCTTGGTGTTGGCATCCTGAAGATTATTCTTCTCTCGCCTCACCTTTCTTAACATACTCTCACCGGCCTTTAGCCGGCGTAAGAGTTGTTGCTTGTCCGGATCTAGTCCGGCGCCATCTGTAATATGATTTGTCAGATTTGCACCCACACCGCACAATACTAATCTTTCGAAGTGTATCTTACCTGAGGGGGTCTCTTTGGGCTCCCCTACTGCGGCTAGTGCGGCCTCTAGTTGGGCCTTGCACTTTTCCAGCTCCTGGGACAGTACAGTATTCTTCTCCGTAAGAAGCTGCATATCAAATGATCCTTAAATCAGTTGTTCTAACTGTTTCAAGTCTCGAGGGCTACTGGTATATATATATATTTGACCAAAATTTTCTTACCCGTATGTCTTTTACATACTGCTCCGTGGCTCTGGCTAAACCATTTTGAGCGGCACGAAGGTACGCATCTCCCGAATTAAAGGCATCTAAAGCCTCTTGGGAGAAACAAGCATCGCGTAGAACAGTCCGGCGACGCCTGTGGTTCATGGCACTCTCCACTTTAGAATTTGTGGCAAACAGCCTGTCCGCATCCTCCGTCGGAGGAGCGTCCAGTGTGCGCCTTGTGCTCGCCTCCGCTTCCTAGCCAGACGTTGGAGCCTGGCTGGTCGAGGCGCGATTGGCAACCTCTCTAGATGTAGTCCGGCGAGGTCTCTTCGTTCTGAAGATAGCACGAACGTTAATATGCCCTGACAGGATAACACCAGGGAAACAGAGGGCGCGCTATACCTTTGCGCCGGCAGCTCAGTCCGGACTACATTCCTTTTTGCCCCACGGGGCCCTGCGGCCCCTCGTTGGCTAGCCGCCGCAGGTTCGGCCTCCTGCCTCGGAAATCTCCCCTGCAAAACACGGTTGTCGTCAGAAACACCAGAATATGTAAGAATGGAATCTTTCTCAAGGGAATGAGACTCCGGTTTCTGTCACCTGGGAGTCCGGGATTAACCCTGGGTAATCAGCCGTGATGGCTACCAAGGTATTGTCCTTGCTTAGCTGATGGAACACCCCATCGATAAGCTCCACCGATATGTCCGGATCCTCTTCGGAGTCCGGATCGAGGGACCGTTCTGGGTCCTCGGGCTGTGGAGGGCAACTGTTTATATCCTTTACCACCTATCGTAGTTCCTGCATTGAAGTCGTTAGACTACATATCTAACCGTGGGAGTACAAAACAAACGGGCAAGCGCAATTATTCACTTACCCAACTTGGAGGATCATACATAGTAAATCCGGCCTGCGGATTGACGCGGAGGAATTCCTCCTTTTCTCCCTTGTACAAAGAGGATAAGATCTTTACTAGGGCGGCAGCTGAGGCCGGCCCCTTACGACCGTAACGTGTGGCGTCATCCTCCCCGTTGAAATCCCACATGGGGTGGCCTCTATATTGAAGCGGCTGCACCCCCCGCATAATGCATGCGGCCATGACTCCGATCATGGTTAGTCTGGAATGAGCCAACAGCCTTATCCGGCCCATCAGGTAAAGGACGTCTCTGTCGCTTTCTCTCTGAGAGCTCCGCGGACGCCAGCTCAAGCGTTTATTCAATGGAGCACCGTTGAACTCAGGGAGACCGACCCAGATAGGGTCCGGTAGCGGGACGTCATCTATATAAAACCATTTCGAAGGCCATCCCTCAAACGCCTTCTTTGGGGTTCCGGATAGGTATACGGTCCCGGCGATGCGCCATACTTCGGCTCCGCCCACTTGGTATATAGACCCCTTTTGAGAACGGGGCACCAGGCAGAATAACCTCTTCCACAGCGCGAAATGAGCCTCTACGCCTAAAAATAGCTCGCAAAGGGCGACGAAACCCGCAATATGCAATACGGAGGCGGGCGTGAGATTGTGCAGCTGGAGGTCGTAGAACCCCAGAAGCCCGCGGAGAAATGGATGAATTGGAAATCCCAGTCCCGTTATTAGATAGGGGACGAGGCACACCCGCTCTCCTTTAGAAGGATTGGGGGTGCTCTCCACTTGTTTTCCGCCATTATAGGTGGCGAGACCGGCTCGGACCGGGACCATGTATGCCGGAGGGAGAAATCCCTTGGCCTGAAGTGACACTAACTTGCTATGGGGGATGGTGCAACTCTCCCAGTCCCCGGGTTTGGGACCGGAGGGGCGAGGGGAGGAGTTGCGACGGCTGGTCATATTGGAATGGACCTTTGCTGGAAGTGCTCTGATGATAACTCGCGGAAAGGAGAAGATGTGGTTTGGACCTAAATCCCCATCCTGTTAAATAGGCGGCTCGTTTATACGGCTAGGGGTGTGGATGTAAAAACACCCCGGCTTTTCACATTCGTTTGAACACGTGGAGGACGGCCATTATTGGGCGTAAAAGCCGAGGAGCACTACAAAATCGGACATTATTCCTACAGGTACACAAGATTTGGAGAAGAACCCGCCTTGCAATGCCGAACAATCTGCGCACCGGACTCATCGTCATTGAAGCCTGGTTCGGGGGCTACTGAGGGAGTCCTGGACTAGGGGGTGTTCGGATAGCCGTACTATACCTTCAGCCGGACTCCTGGACTATGAAGATACAAGATTGAAGACTTCGTCCCGTGTCCGGATGGGACTTTCCTTGGCGTGGAAGGCAAGCTTGGAGATGCGGATATTCAAGATCTCCTACCATTGTAACCGACTTTATGTAACCCTAACCCTATCCGGTGTCTATATAAACTGGAGGGTTGTAGTCCGTAGGCAATCAACTCCATACACAACAATCATACCATAGGCTAGCTTCTAGGGTTTAGCCTCCTTGATCTTGTGGTAGATCTACTCTTGTACTACCCATATCATCAATATTAATCAAGCAGGAGTAGGGTATTACCTCCATCGAGAGGGCCCGAACCTAGGTAAAACAAAGTGTTCCCTGCCTCCTATTACCATCCGGCCTAGACGCACAGTTCGGGACCCCCTACCCGAGATCCGCCGGTTTTGACACCGACAAGAGCTATTAAGGACGCAAGGAAGACAAGTCTATCGACAAGAATTTCGTTCCCATGGCTTACTCTAGAGGTTTGCCATTTGGAACCCGGAGTTTGAATTACCATGGAAGTGGGCATGTCACAGAATGTCGTGTTATGCAATCGAGCATAGTTCTCGGATACGAATGAATGAGATGCTCCAGTATCAAAAAGAACAGATGCCAGATGGCAGTTAACAAGGAGCGTACCAAGGACGACGTTAGGATCCTCGTGAGCCTCCTCGGCTGAAACATAGTTGACATGGCCACGGGCAGTGGTGGCCGGTTTGGCGTCGAATGTCTTCCCCGCGGGCTTACCACGGCCAACGGACTTTCCAGTTTGATTGGGGTTGTTGTTTTGGGGACACTCTCGGCTATAGTGACCCGGCTCTCCACACTTGAAGCATGTCACCACATTGGGGCGTGGAGCAGCAGTAGCAGCGGGGCCACCGTAGGGCTTGGGCGGTGCAAACTGCTGGTTGGGACGAGGCGCCTCAAAGGATGGCCTCGGGATGAACCTGGGTGGCAGTGCCGTGCTTGGGATCCACACCCGGCGCTTCTGAGCTCCAGAGCTGGATGAAGAACCAAAATCACGTGAGTGCTTGCGTGAAGCGTCATAATTAGTCTGGCTTGTCTCAGCACTGATGGCTTTATTGACCAACTTCTGGAAGGAGGTGCACTCGTGCAGACGAAGATCGCGACGAAGCTCAGGGCTAAGTCCCTTGCGGAACCTTGCCTGCTTCTTAGCGTCAGTAGATACCTCTTCGGGAGCATAACGTGCCAGATTCCCAAATTCACGACTATATGCATCCACAGTCAGTCTTCCTTGGGTGAAATTGCAGAACTCCTCCCTCTTGCGATCCATGAAACCTTCCGGAATGTGATGCTCACGGAAAGCTTCACTGAATTCAGCCCAAGTAGTGATTTGGCCGGCCGGGCGCATAGCTTCAAAGTTTTCCCACCAGAGGCTAGCAGGGCCTTCGAGATGGTAGGCAGCGTAAGTAACCTTGTCGGCTTCGGCTACGTTGGCAGAACGTAGCTTGTGGGTGATGCTGTGAAGCCAGTCATCCGCGTCGAGGGGCTCGATGGAATGGTTAAACTTTGGTGGGTACAGCTTGATAAAGTCATTGATTGACACCAACTCATTTCGCTGATGGCGTGCAGTGTTCTGCTCAATCCGCTCCAGCAGGCAGTTAGTCTCACGCTTGTTTCTTTCCGCCTCCAGCATTACTTCGGCCAGAGAAGGCGGGTGAGGCAGATTTTCACCCCTAGCTGCACTAGCTTCCCCCTGCTCCGGGGCAGCAGGGTTGCTGCGGGTGTTGACCATCCTAGGGAAAAAAACAAGACAACGGTTTAGATAAGGATGGCTCAAACTTAGCAAGGAAGTGCATAATGTAATGGATAACACGGAATGCAGAGATGTTCATTCGTATGTCATGGTAATATAAAACTGCCATATATATACCAACGGTCATACACATCATACATAGTTTAGTACAAGCCCAGGCTATAGTACAACTATGATGAAAGACGTTACATCTCATCGGAGGCATTCCAAGCTCCTATACATTATTTGTCTACACCTCCGGAATTGATTACACACAAAGTCATATTCCACAAGTCACGCAGGACAGTGAAGATACAACTATTACAATACTAGTGGTACTACTACTAACTCAGACTGCTCCGTAGTAGTCCTCATAGAAGTCACCTCCATAGCCTGGAAGTTCAATGTGATCATCTGGGAACATACGGTCCTGAGGAGCTTGTGGACCATAGGGGCTAGGATGAGGTCTTGGACCAACAAAGGGTGGCCTGCGGAGACCATGGGGTGGGGTGATGCCTCCCACATCACGCCAATCCACCATGTCTGGCAGAGCAGATCTCACAGGATACAGATCCCTTGTATCCATACATCCATCTTGCACCGCAGGTGCAAACCGAGTCAATGTGGCCCAATGATCAGCACGGGTATTGAAAAGCTCCAACCTCAAGGCCCGATTCTCTCGGTCCTTATCTTCGAGCATCTCGGCAGTGGTACGAGTTAATGAGTCCTCCTCAGTGGAGTCAGCATAGATAGCCTGAAGATACCCTTGCGCTCCCGGAAGTGAAGCTGGCATGTAACGGAAGTCGGTGTTTCGAAGCAGGCCAGTCCGGACTCGCATGATGGTCATCATGGAATAGGCAGCATCCTGCACAGCCATCTCAACAGTAACCCCGAGTCCATAGGAATAGTGAAGGGGCTCGGTAGATCCTGGATAAGAAGGAAATATCTTGACGGTGCAGAAATATTGGCTTTGATTAAAGTCTCGAAACTGCTCTTCGACGGTGTATTCGGGATACCAACAGTAACCCGTCTCGATCATTACCTGGACTAACATAGCAGTATGACCGGGCACGTGGAGGCACCGGGTCAAGCGAACCACTTGGTTTTGAGCACGGTTGGCCATCTGAAAGCACAACCACAATGCAAAGACATTAGAATTTCTAGGGAAAATTGGACAGCATAACCGCTGTAAATGCTCAAAAAAGATTTGAGACATCCACAACAATTTGCAATACCACTCAACAACATCATATCAAGGTTCTGATTCAACTAGCAACCTACTAGAAATTGTAGAAACTGAACTGGGGCTGGTAACAACAATCCTATAAGCTACTACGGATTAGTAACACGTGAACCTGATAGAAGAAGAGAGCCTAGTCCTTAACCCACATTGAATGAGAAGAGAATGACTCAGATCGGAGGGCATAGGGTAAAGGAGTAAAAGAGCCTTACGTTCCCTCCCACAATCAATTCCCCTACATATAACTAAAGCATTTCTAGACTCGACATCGACCAGTTTGGCTCAACGAACCTACAGGCAGTCCGGCTCTGATGCCAACGCTGTCAGGACCCCGATTCCAAGCCACATCGATCTAGCCGGTAACACCTCATATCACTTTGCGGCCTCACGCACGGTATCCCACGGGTGTCGCCTTACCATGGCCTGGGACCGTTTGCGCCTTTTGGCTCACGTATATGATAGTGTCGCTAGCATCCATATGACAGAGAACTCGGGCTGACATGGCTAGTCATGAACCCAAAGCGGCACAGACCTATGGAGACAGGCATACATGAATCACATCGAGCATGTCGGTCATCAGCGAGTGATTCCGGGCTGTAGCACTGGGCTAACAGGACTCCGGGGAACCCGGGCTGTAGCAGGCTAGGCAGGACTCCGGACATCACCGGTGACATTTCCCCGAAGGGACAGACATAGGAACGAAGTGAAACACATGCCGGTCAGTCAAGTGTCTTGAACAGTAGTGCTGGGCTAGCAGGACTCCGGTGAACCGGGCTGTAGCGGACTACTATGGCTCGAGGAACACTAGACTACATTTCCCCATAAGAAAGGCTGCCAAGGATAAACAACTAGATTGTCGGATCCCACTCATACCAAGCATTTCAATCATACACACAATATGCCCGATATGAGTACATACAACATGGCATCACAACAAAACTCTACAACTCAAGTACTTTATTTAAAGGCTCCAGAGAGCCATACATAACATGTTCATATAGATAGGGGTCACATGACCCGACACTCAAGTCATACAATCATACAAGCACAAGCAGAAGCAACTAGTCTGAGTACAGACACTAGAAAGAAAGAAGGCTTCTCGAAGCCTGTCTATCTACATAGGGCCCTCCATGGCCAGGATCACCACCTGGGTGGCTAGTCACTCGTCGACATCAAGGTCTACATAAAACCCATCGGAGGGGGCGGTGTTGTCATCTGAAAACAATAAATAAGCAAACATGAGTACAAGGTACTCAGCAAGTCTTACATCAGAACCTAATATACATGCTCATTCTCAAGAAGGTGGTGGGGTTATTGCAGCAAGCCAGCTTTGACTCTTGGCTAAGCTATCTTGCGGAACTCCACTAGTAAGATAGTTTTCGCACATGAGTCCACTACTCACCAACACAATACTCCACCGGGGATCCTCCCTCGTCATCCTACGAGAGGGCCATCCTCAGTACTCACACTTATCTTGAGTCTTTTACTAGTATCTATTAACTTGTCTATGAACTGTATAGGCAACCAAGTAGTCCTTTACCGCGGACGCGGCTATTTGAATAGATGATGTTAACCCTGCAGGGGTATACTTCTTCATAAACGCTTTCACCACTTACCGCCGTTTACACGACATGTACTCGGCAACCTTCAAGCGGAAGCCCAGCGAGGGTGTCGGCCACAGCCTACCTAAACACTTAAGTCTCTAGTCCAGGTTTATCGCCTATCCAGGTTCCATCCGCAGGGTGTCCGGCCGAGGTTTCCGCATACGGCCCCGAACGATGTGAATAGGGTTCCCGAGACACCAAACGGGTGACTCGGTACACCATGCCACGGTGTATCTACCGCAACATAGCCCACCCCTAGGGTCAACGCTATGCACGGCCGCCAACACATAACCTACAAACACCAGAAACTATTTGCAACTCCTGGATAGAGTACTAGGGTATTTAAGAAGCCGAGAGGGTCCATTGGTTTCAGGCCCAATGTACGGTAGTAACTGCATCTTAAATCACACATACAAATCTTAGTTCTTATGGACGGTCTCAATGAAACAACCCACCATGTACTCCTACATGGCCTCTCATCGATACCTTTACCAAAACATGTTCAACACATCCCTCACATTACCGACATAACATTTCACTCCAGCCCATCACCCAGATGAACCAGACCTGACACAACTCTAAGCATAGCAGGCATAGCAAGGTAGGAATCACATACATGGCTCAATCAACTCCTACACATGCTAGTGGGTTTCATCTAGTTACTGTGGCAATGACAGGTCATGCAGAGGATAAGGGTTCAACTACCGTAGCACACAGCAGTTTGAATCACGTTGTCTTAATGCAGTAAACAAGAGCAGAAGCGAGAACATGGGTTTGTATCGGAATGATCAATGGGTTGCTTGCCTGTTGTAGTGGTAGTAGGATACTACCCTTCAGACAGATACTCGGGGTTATCCTCGGAGGCAGAACCTACCACGAAAATCACACCGAACATAATCAACACATGGCAATATGCAACAATATGATGCATGCTATGACATGGCAAGATGAAAGTGTCTTGGCCTAATGCAAGCTAAAACAGAAGGGGATGAACTCATTTGAATCAAAGATTCAAATATTAGCTCATTAAACATGGCCTTATTAGTGCATTACCTTATTCTGCTTAAACAGCAAGGTTAACTTGTTTTGTCATGCATGAAACCATTACAGATGGATAGATTGAATTTTTCTGATCATTTTTCATATATAAATCTTCGCATTTGGAGCTATGGTTGATTTTCTATGATTTTCAGAAGTTTTGACTATTTTCTGGAATTTCCTATTAAAGAATAAATCCAGTAATTGAATTAATGCGTCACCACTGCGTCACTGTGACGTCAGCGGGTCAAAGGCGCCAGCCCAGGTCAAACCTGACTGGTGGGCCCTCTCTGTCAGTGTCACAGCTAACTAACAGAGTTAGTTAGTGTTTAGTTAGTACAAACTAGGTTAGTTAGGCCCTGGGCCCACATGTCAATGAGAGAGAGTTAGTTAACGAGGTCATTAACCTCTAACAGAGTGTTTAGCTCTAATTAAAACTAATCTAATTTAGTTAGGATCCGGCCCCACATATCAGTGTCTCAGGCGGGGGCAAACTGGGGTCAAACCCCTGGTCAGCACGGTCAATCCCGCCGGCGTTGAGTCGCCGGCGAGGCCGAGACGGCGGAGAGCGTCGGAAACGCTGCTCCGGCCACGGTTCGATGCGCGAGTGGGTGCTACGGGTAGCTGGTGGTGTGGCGCATCCAACGGTGGCGTTGGTTGGTGCTGGGGTGGCCGGGAACGACGACGGCGTCGAGCCGGGCGGCGGCCGGAGCTCGGCCGTTGGTGGTTTTGCTGCTGCAGCGAGCTAGCGGGGAAACGGACGCACTAGCGAGGCGCTACGAGGTGCGTGAGTGCGTTAAGCACCCGCGCCTGACCAAATGGTCACCGGAGTGACGCCGGCGTCAAGCTCGCGCGGCGGCGTGCTACGGTGAGCAAGGGGGCGGCGTCTACGACGAGCAAACGAAGCAGAGAAGAGGGGGTTCGGTAGAGGAGCTCACGGCGGTTGTAGAACGCGTCTCAGCGGGCTCAGGGGAGGTCGGACGACGTCGAGGCGTTGCCAGCGATCTCGGCGGACCGAGGAAGAAGAAAGCGTCGGGGTCAGTGCTTGGAGGCGTCCGGCGTCGTGTGAGTCATCGAGGAGGCGTAGACGATGGAGGCGGATCTCACGGGCACGTCAGGGAGGCGAGGGGGTGGCTCTGGTGACGACTACGGCGAACGGCGGCGAGGTTGGCGCTCGGCCATCGCGGCAAAGGGTGAGAGAGACGAGGGGGAGAGAGGGGAGGAGTGCAGGGAGGTGCTGGGCGCCTTCGTGGCGCTCGGATGGGGACGAGGAGGCAGCATGAGGTGGAAGCAGGAGGTGGCCGCGGGTGCGCGCGCCGGCGACACGCCTCTGCCTACTGGCAGAGGTGGGTGACGACTGGCACAAGCCAGGTGGGCTGGGCCAGCACAGGTAAGGCCCAAGTGGGTTTCTCTCTCTCTTTTCTTATTTGTTTTCTTTCTATTTTTCTGCAACTGTTGGGCTTTATTAAAACTACCTAGACATCTTTGAAAATCCTGAAAATAATAAGGGGCTCTGTTTAGATTATTCCCAGCAGCCCACACTTATTTCCAGAATTATTTGAGCATTTAAATTATTTTATAGCATTTAAATCCCCAAATTCAAATACTTATGATTTAATTCAAAAAAACCAGAATGTCCTAGAAAAGAGTGCACCATTTTTGCCAGGGTTTTTAGCCCAAACCAGAAATGATGAACTTTTTGTGAAGGGCATTTTGGGTTCATTGAAAATAATTTTAGTAAACTCTAGTTGTTTCCAGGGGGTGCTGGGGGTTCTGTCTTCCCCATTTCAAATTTAAGAGGAATTTAAACATGATGCACACTCTAATGCTTGAACTAGCTAGGGTGTGACATCGGGACCACTCCCGGTGATGATCGTAGTTTGAGGAGTTCATGTATTCACTATGTGTTAATGCTTTGGTCCAGTACTCTATTAAAAGGAGGCCTTAATATCCCTTAGTTTCTGCTAGGACCCCGCTGCCACAGGAGGGTAGGACAAAAGATGTCATGCAAGTTCTTTTCCATAAGCACGTATGACTATATTCGCAATACATGCCTACATTACATTGATGAATTGGAGCTAGTTCTGTGTCACCCTAGGTTATGACTGTTACATGATGAACCGCATCCGACATAATTCTCTATCACCGATCCATTGCCTACGAGCTTTCCAAATATTGTTCTTTGCTTATTTACTTTTCCGTTGCTATTGTTACAATCACTACAAAACACCAAAAATATTACTTTTGCTATCGTTACCTTTTGCTACCGTTACCACTACTATCATATTACTTTGCTACTAAATACTCTGCTGCAGATATTAAGTTTCCAGGTGTGGTTGAATTGACAACTCAGCTGCTAATACTTGAGAATATTCTTTGGCTCCCCTTGTGTCAAATCAATAAATTTGGGTTGAATACTCTACCCTTGAAAACTGTTGCGATCCCCTATACTTGTGGGTTATCAAGTGTCATCTTCTCTTGTGGCGGTGTTGCTGTCTTTACTGCGGCATGACTTAGAGCGGCGCTGCCGACGCCGGCGCTTGGACTGTATTTCGGAGGGTTTATCCTCGGCTGGATCTTCCTTATCGTCGCCGTTGTGCTCCTTTGGTGCATCCACCATGTATACATCATACGAGGAAGTGGCCGTCCAGCGTCCCGTGAATGGCGGGTTCTGGGCCTCCTCTTCTCCAGCATCGTCATCCATACCATCGATGTCCTCGGAGTCGTAATCAAGTTCGTCGGTCAAATCCTCAATCGTGGCTATAAAGTGGGTGGCGGGTGGGAAGTAAAATTCTCCATCGTCAGCCCCTAGTTCGAGCCGGATATAGTTTGGCTGAGAGTCGTCCGCCAAGGACAGGTTTTTTAATGAGTTTAGCACATCGCCCAAAGGTGAGTGCTGGAAGATGTCTGCGGCGCTGAATTTCAAGATCAATAAACGATCAAGCTTGGCGTCCGCGGGCTCGCGCGGTTCGGAACCTATGGCCAGAGACGAGTCCGGCGTTGTGGTAGCATATGCATCATGTGAGACCAGGTTCATGTGCGGCTCCAACGCCGTGGAATCTGCGGCCTCCGAGGTGGGGTTAATCCTCCCTTCTTTGGATGGTGCGGCCTGCTCCAGCTCAAGGGCCAGGGCGGTTACAGGAGCGATCTCCTGGATGCGGCCCGATGGTAGATTTAGGTCATGATCATCGGGGTGATCGAGAGCGGTCACCGCGATATCGAATTCGGCGAAGATCAAGTCTCCACCGATGTCCGCGACATAGTCCAAGCTCCCGAATCTGACCTGATGGCCAGGGGCGTAGCTTTCGATCTTCTCCAGATGGACAAACGAGTTGGCCCGCAGTGCGAAGCCGCCGAACACGAAGATCTATCCGGGGAGGAAAGTTTCTCCGCAGACAGTGTCATTACTGACGATCAAAGGGGCCATCGAACCTTCCAGCGATAGCAGAGAGGAACTCTCAATGAAAACACCAATGTAGGTGTCAAAACCGGCGGATCTCGTGTAGGGGGTCCCGAACTGTGCGTCTAAGGTTGATGGTAACAGGAGACAAGGGACACGATGTTTACCCAAGTTTGGGCCCTCTCTATGGAGGTAATACCCTACGTCCTGCTTGATTGATATTGATGAGTATGAGTATTACAAGAGTTAATCTACCACGAGATCGTAATGGCTAAAGCCTAGAAGTCTAGCCTGTATGACTACGGTATTGAGTATATCCTTTCCGGACTACACCCTCCAGTTTATATAGACACCGGGAGGATCTAGGGTTACATAGAGTCGGTTACATAAGATGTAATCTTCATAGTTGTTCGCCAAGCATGCCTTCCACGGCAAGGAGAGTCCCATCCGGACACGGGTACAGCCTTCGGTCTTCATATCTTCACAGCCCATCAGTCCGGCCCATAGATAATAGGTCGAACGCCCGAGGACCCCTTAGTCCAGGACTCCCTCAGTAAGCAGTATGACTTGTATCGCCCACAACTCACTTGTGTTCTACTCGTGCATATAACATCTACGCATAAACCTGGCTCGGATGTCACTGTTGGGGAACGTAGTAATTTCAAAAAAAAACTACGCACATGCAAGATCATGGTGATGCATAGCAACGAGAGGGGAGAGTGTTGTCTGCATACCCTCATAGACCGTAAACGGAAGCGTTATGACAACGCGGTTGATGTAGTCGTAGTCTTCACGATCGACCGATCCTTGGTATCGAACGTACGGCACCTCCACGTTCAGCACACGTTCAGCTCGATGACATCCCGTGAACTCACGATCCAGTAGAGCTTCCGGGAAGGGCTTCGTCAGCACGACGGCATGGTGACGGTGTTGATGAAGCTACCGACGCAGGGCTTCACCTAAGCACCGCTACGATATGACCGAGGTGGATTATGGTGGAGGGGGGCACCGCACACGGCTAAAAGATCAATGATCAATTGTTGTGTCTCCAAGGGGTGCCCCCTCCCCGTATATAAAGGAGTGGAGGAGGGGGAGGGGGCCGACCTCCTGTGGCGCTCCCCGTATATAAAGGAGTGGAGGAAAGGGGGGAGCCCCCCTCCTTGTCTAATTCAGACTAGAGGGGGAGGGGGGCGCGGCTGCCCTGGCCGCCCCTCCTCTTCTCCCACTAGGGCCCATTAGGCCCAATATACTCCAGGGGGGGTCCGGTAACCCCCCGGTACTCCGGTATATGTCTGAAACCTTCTGAAACACTTTTGGTGTCCGAACATAGTCGTCCAACATATCGATCTTTACTTCTCGACCATTTCAAGACTCCTCGTCATGTCCATGATCATATCCAGGACTCTGAACTACCTTCGGTAAATCAAAACACAAAAACTCATAATACCGATCGTCACATAACTTTAAGCGTGCGGACCCTACGGTTTCGAGAACTATGTAGACATGACCGAGACACGTCTCCGGTCAATAACCAATAGCGGAACCTGGATGCTCATATTGGTTCCTACATATTCTACAAAGATCTTTATCGGTCAAACTGCATAACAACATACGTTGTTCCCTTTGTCATCGGTATGTTACTTGCCCGAGATTCGATCGTCGGTATCTCAATACCTAGCACAATCTCGTTACTGGCAAGTCTCTTTACTTGTTCCGTAATGTATCATCCCGCAACTAACTCATTAGTCACAATGCTTGCAAGGCTTATAGTGATGTGCACTACCGAGAGGGCCCAGAGATACCTCTCCGACAATCGGAGTGACAAATCCTAATCTTGATCCATGCCAACTCAACAAACACCATCAGAGACACCTGTAGAGCACCTTTATAATCACCCAGGTACGTTGTGACGTTTGGTATCACACAAAGTGTTCTTCCAGTATCCGGGAATTGCATGATCTCATAGTCATAGGAACATGTATAGTTATGGAGAAAGCAATAGCAACAAACTAAACGATCATCGTGCTAAGCTAACGGATGGGTCAAGTCAATCACATCATTCTCTAATGATGTGATCCCATTAATCAAATGACAACTCATGTCTATGGCTAGAAAACTTAACCATCTTTGATTCAACGAGCTAGTCAAGTAGAGGAATACTAGTGACACTCTGTTTGTCTATGTATTCACACATGTATAAAGTTTCCGGTTAATACAATTCTAGCATGAATAATACTAGTGACACTCTACTTGACTAGCTCGGGGAATCCTAGTCCAACTAGGATTGGGGGGGGGAGTCCTACTCCCGGTAGGAGTAGGACTCCTCCTGCGCCCTCCTCCTGGCCGGCGGCCCCCTCCCCCTTGGCTCCTTTATATACGGAGGCAGGGGGCACCTCTAGACACACAAGTTGATCATTGAGATCGTTCCTTAGCCGTGTGCGGTGCCCCCTGCCACCATATTCCACCTCGGTCATACCATTGTAGTGCTTAGGCGAAGCCCTGCGTCGGTAGAACATCATCATCGTCACCACACCGTCGTGCTGACGGAACTCCTCCCCGACGCTTTGCTGGATCGGAGCCCGGGGATCGTCATCGAGCTGTACGTGTGCTAAGAACTCGGAGGTGCCGGAGTAACGGTGCTTGGATCGGTCGGATCGGGAAGACGTACGACTACTTCCTCTACGTTGTGTCAACGCTTCCGCAGTCGGTCTGCGTGGGTACGTAGACAACACTCTCCCCTCTCGTTGCTATGCATCAACATGATCTTGCATGTGCGTAGGAAAATTTTGAAATTACTACGTTCCCCATCAGTGGCATCCGAGCCTAGGTTTTATGGTTTGATGTTATATGCACGAGTAGAACACAAGTGAGTTGTGGGCAATATAAGTCATACTGCCTACCAGCATGTCATACTTTGGTTTAGCGGTATTGTTGGACGAGACGACCCGGACCAACATTACGCGTACGCTTACGCGAGACCGGTTCCCCCGACGTGCTTTGCACATAGGTGGCTTGCGAGTGACTGTCTCTCCAACTTTAGTTGAACCGAATATGGCTATGCCCGGTCCTTGCGAAGGTTAAAACGAAGTCTATTTGACAAACTATCGTTGTGGTTTTGATGCGTAGGTGAGATTGGTTCTTGCTTAAGCCCGTAGCAGCCACGTAAAACTTGCAACAACAAAGTAGTAGAGGACGTCTAACTTGTTTTTGCAGGGCATGTTGTGATGTGATATGGTCAAGACATGATGCTAAATTTTATTGCATGAGATGATCATGTTTTGTAACCGAGTTATCGGCAACTGGCAGGAGCCATATGGTTGTCGCTTTATTGTATGCAATGCAATCGCTGTAATGCTTTACTTTATCACTAAGCGGTAGCGATAGTCGTGAGAAGCATAAGATTGGCGAGACGACAACGATGCTACGATGGAGATCAAGGTGTCGCGCCGGTGACGATGGTGATCATGACGGTGCTTCGGAGAGAGATCACAAGCACAAGATGATGATGGCCATATCATATCACTTATATTGATTGCATGTGATGTTTGTTACTTTTATGCATCTTATCTTGCTTTGATTGACGGTAGCATTATAAGATGATCTCTCACTAAATTATCAAGAAGTGTTCTCCCTGAGTATGCACCGTTGCGAAAGTTCTTCGTGCTGAGACACCACGTGATGATCGGGTGTGATAGGCTCTACGTTCAAATACAACGGGTGCAAAACAGTTGCACACGCGGAATACTCAGGTTATACTTGACGAGCCAAGCATATACAGATATGGCCTCGGAACACGGAGACCGAAAGGTTGAGCGTGAATCATATAGTAGATATGATCAACATAGTGATGTTCACCATTGAAACTACTCCATCTCACATGATGATCGGACATGGTTTAGTTGATTTGGATCACGTGATCACTTAGAGGATTAGAGGGATGTCTATCTAAGTGGGAGTTCTTAAGTAATATGATTAATTAAACTTAAATTTATCATGAACTTAGTACCTGATAGTATCTTGCTTGTCTATGTTGATTGTAGATAGATGGCCTGTGCTGTTGTTCCATTGAATTTTAATGCGTTCCTTGAGAAAGCAAAGTTGAAAGATGATGGTAGCAATTACACGGACTGGGTCCGTAACTTGAGGATTATCCTCATTGCTGCACAGAAGAATTACGTCCTGGAAGCACCGCTGGGTGCCAGGCCTGCTGCTGGAGCAACACCAGATGTTATGAACGTCTGGCAGAGCAAAGCTGATGACTACTCGATAGTTCAGTGTGCCATGCTTTACGGCTTAGAATCGGGACTTCAACGACGTTTTGAACGTCATGGAGCATATGAGATGTTCCAGGAGTTGAAGTTAATATTTCAAGCAAATGCCCGGATTGAGAGATATGAAGTCTCCAATAAGTTCTATAGCTGCAAGATGGAGGAGAACAGTTCTGTCAGTGAGCATATACTCAAAATGTCTGGGTATAATAATCACTTGATTCAATTGGGAGTTAATCTTCCAGATGATTGCGTCATTGACAGAATTCTCCAATCACTGCCACCAAGCTACAAGAGCTTCGTGATGAACTATAATATGCAAGGGATGAATAAGACTATTCCCGAGCTCTTCGCAATGCTGAAAGCTGCGGAGGTAGAAATCAAGAAGGAGCATCAAGTGTTGATGGTCAACAAGACCACTAGTTTCAAGAAAAAGGGCAAAGGGAAGAAGAAGGGGAACTTCAAAAAGAACGGCAAGCAAGTTGCTACTCAAGAGAAGAAACCCAAACCTGGACCTAAGCCTGAAACTGAGTGCTTCTACTGCAAGCAGACTGGTCACTGGAAGCGGAACTGCCCCAAAGTAATTTGGCGGAATAAGAAGGATGGCAAGGTGAACAAAGGTATATGTGATATACATGTTAATTGATGTGTACCTTACTAATGCTCGCAGTAGCGCCTGGGTATTTGATACTAGGTTCTGTTGCTAATATTGGCAACTCGAAACAGGGACTGGACGAATTAGGCGAAGATTGGCTAAGGACGAGGTGACTATGCGCGTGGGAAATGGTTCCAAAGTCGATGTGATTGCCGTTGGCACGCTACCTCTACATCTACCTTCGGGGTTAGTTTTAGACCTAAATAATTGTTATTTGGTGCTAGCGTTAAGCATGAACATTATATCTGGATCTTGTTTGATGCGAGACGACTATTCATTTAAATCTGAGAATAATGGTTGTTCTATTTATATGAGCAATATCTTTTATGGTCATGCACCCTTAAAGAGTGGTCTATTCTTGTTGAATCTCGATAGTAGTGATACACATATTCAGAATGTTGAAGCCAAAAGATGCAGAGTTGATAATGATAGTGCAACTTATTTGTGGCACTGGCCGTTTAGGTCATATCGGTGTAAAGCGCATGAAGAAACTCCATACTGATGGACTTTTGGAACCACTTGATTATGAATCACTTGGTACTTGCGAACCGTGCCTCATGGGCAAGATGACTAAAACACCGTTCTCCGGATACTATGGAGAGAGCAACAGATTTGTTGGAAATCATACATACAGATGTATGTGGTCCGATGAAGTATTGAGGCTCGTGGCGGATATCGTTATTTTCTCACCTTCACAGATGATTTAAGCAGATATGGGTATATCTACTTAATGAAACATAAGTCTGAAACATTTGAAAAGTTCAAAGAATTTCAGAGTGAAGTTGAAAATCATCGTAACAAGAAAATAAAGTTTCTACGATCTGATCGTGGAGGGAAAATATTTGAGTTACGAGTTTGGTACATTTGAAACAATGCGGAATAGTTTCGCAACTCACGCCACCGGAACACCACATCGTAATGGTGTGTCCGAACGTCGTAAATCGTACTTTACTAGATATGGTGCGATCTATGATGTCTCTTACTGATTTACCGCTATCGTTTTGGGGTTATGCTTTAGAGACGGCTGCATTCACGTTAAATAGGGCACCATCTAAATCCGTTGAGACGACACCATGAACTATGGTTTGGCAAGAAACCAAGCTGTCGTTTCTTAAAGTTTGGGGTTGTGATGCTTATGTGAAAAAGTTTCACTGATAAGCTCAAGCCCAAATCGGAGAAATATGTCTTCATAGGATACCCAAAGGAGACTGTTGGGTACACCTTCTATCACAGATCCGAAGGCAAGACATTCGTTGCTAAGAATGGATCCTTTCTAGAGAAGGAGTTTCTCTCGAAAGAAGTGAGTGGGAGGAAAGTAGAGAACTTGATGAGGTAACTGTACCTTCTCCCTTATTGGAAAGTAGTTCATCACAGAAATCTGTTCCTGTGACTACTACACCAATTAGTGAGGAAGCTAATGATGATGATCATGAAAACTTCAGATCAAGTTACTACCGGAATCGTAGATCAACCAGAGTGAGATCCGCGCCAGAGTGGTACGGTAATCCTGTTCTGGAAGTCATGCTACTAGATCATGATGAACCTACGAACTATGAAGAAGCGATGGTGAGCCCAGATTCCGCAAAATGGCTTGAAGCCATGAAATCTGAGATGGGATCCATGTATGAGAACAAAGTATGGACTTTGGTTGACTTGCCCGATGATCGGCAAGCAATTGAGAATAAATGGATCTTCAAGAAGAAGACTGACGCTGACGGTAATATTACTGTCTACAAAGCTCGACTTGTCGCAAAAGGGTTTCGGCAAGTTCAAGGGATTGACTACGATGAGATCCTTCTCACCCGTAGCGATGCTTAAGTCTGTCCGAATCATGTTAGCAATTGCCGCATTTTATGATTATGAAATTTGGCAGATGGATGTCAAAACTGCATTCCTGAATGGATTTCTGGAAGAAGAGTTGTATATGATGCAACAAGAAGGTTTTGTCGATCCAAAGGGAGCTAACAAAGTGTGCAAGCTCCAGCGATCCATTTATGGACTGGTGCAAGCCTCTCGGAGTTGGAATAAACGCTTTGATAGTGTGATCAAAGCATTTGGTTTTATACAGACTTTTGGAGAAGCCTGTATTTACAAGAAAGTGAGTGGGAGCTCTGTAGCATTTCTGATATTATATGTGGATGACATATTACTATGGAAATGATATAGAATTTCTGGATAGCATAAAGGGATACTTGAATAAGAGTTTTTCAATGAAAGACCTCGGTGAAGCTGCTTACATATTAGGCATTAAGATCTATAGAGATAGATCAAAACGCTTAATTGGACTTTCACAAAGCACATACCTTGACAAAGTTTTGAAGAAGTTCAAAATGGATCAAGCAAAGAAAGGGTTCTTGCCTGTGTTACAAGGTGTGAAGTTGAGCAAGACTCAATGCCCGACCACTGCAGAAGATAGAGAGAAAATGAAAGATGTTCCCTATGCTTCAGCCATAGGCTCTATCATGTATGCAATGCTGTGTACCAGACCTGATGTGTGCCTTGCTATAAGTCTAGCGGGAGGTACCAAAGTGATCCAGGAGTGGATCACTGGACAGCGGTCAAGAACATCCTGAAATACCTGAAAAGGACTAAGGATATGTTTCTCATATATGGAGGTGACAAAGAGCTCATCGTAAAAGGTTACGTTGATGCAAGCTTTGACACTGATCCGGACGATTCTAAATCGCAAACCGGATACGTGTTTACATTAAACGGTGGAGCTGTCAGTTGGTGCAGTTCTAAACAAAGCGTTGTAGCGGGATCTACATGTGAAGCGGAGTACATAGCTGCTTCGGAAGCAGCAAATGAAGGAGTCTGGATGAAGGAGTTCATATCCGATCTAGGTGTCATACCTAGTGCATCGGGTCCAATGAAAATCTTTTGTGACAATACTGGTGCAATTGCCTTGGCAAAGGAATCCAGATTTCACAAGAGAACCAAGCACATCAAGAGACGCTTCAATTCCATCCGGGATCTAGTCCAGGTGGGAGACATAGAGATTTGCAAGATACATACGGATCTGAATGTTCCCGTTGACTAAGCCTCTTCCATGAGCAAAACATGATCAGCACCAAGGCTCCATGGGTGTTAGAATCATTACTGTGTAATCTAGATTATTGACTCTAGTGCAAGTGGGAGACTGAAGGAAATATGCCCTAGAGGCAATAATAAAGTTATTATTTATTTCCTTATATCATGATAACTGTTTATTATTCATGCTAGAATTGTATTAACCCGAAACATAATACATGGTGTGAATACATAGACAAACAAAGTGTCACTAGTATGCCTCTACTTGACTAGCTCGTTAATCAAAGATGCTTATGTTTCCTAACCATGAACAATGAGTTGTTATTTGATTAACGAGGTCACATCATTAGTTGAATGATCTGATTGACATGACCCATTCCATTAGCTTAGCACCCGATCGTTTAGTATGTTGCTATTGCTGTCTTCATGACTTATACATGTTCCTATGACTATGAGATTATGCAACTCCCGTTTACCGGAGGAACACTTTGGGTGCTACCAAACGTCACAACGTAACTGGGTGATTATAAAGGAGCTCTACAGGTGTCTCCAATGGTAGATGTTGGGTTGGCGTATTTCGAGAATAGGATTTGTCACTCCGATTGTCGGAGAGGTATCTCTGGGCCCTCTCGGTAATGCACATCACATAAGCCTTGCAAGCATTGCAACTAATAAGTTAGTTGCGGGATGATGTATTACGGAACGAGTAAAGAGACTTGCCGGTAACGAGATTGAACTAGGTATTGGATACCGACGATCGAATCTCGGGCAAGTAACATACCGATGACAAAGGGAACAACGTATGTTGTTATGCGGTCTGACCGATAAAGATCTTCGTAGAATATGTAGGAGCCAATATGGGCATCCAGGTCCCGCTATTGGTTATTGACCGGAGACGTGTCTCGGTCATGTCTACATTGTTCTAGAACCATAGGGTCCGCACGCTTAACGTTACGATGACAGTTATTATGAGTTTATGCATTTTGATGTACCGAAGTTAGTTCGGAGTCCCGGATGTGATCACGGACATGACGAGGAGTCTCGAAATGGTCGAGACATAAAGATTGATATATTGGAAGCCTATATTTGGACATTGGAAGTGTTCCGGGTGAAATCGGGATTTTACCGGAGTACCGGGAGGTTACCGGAACCCCCCGGGAGCCATATGGGCCTTAATGGGCTTTAGTGGAAAGGAGAAAGGGGCAGCCCAAGGTGGCCGCGCGCCTCCCCCACTCCCCTAGTCCTATTAGGACTAGGAGAGGTGGCCGGCCCCCCTCTCTCTCTTTCCCCCTCGGGGAATCCTAGTCCAACTAGGATTGGGGGGGGAGTCCTACTCCCGGTAGGAGTAGGACTCCTCCTGCGCCCTCCTCCTGGCCGGCGGCCCCCTCCCCCTTGGCTCCTTTATATACGGAGGCAGGGGGCACCTCTAGACACACAAGTTGATCATTGAGATCGTTCCTTAGCCGTGTGCGGTGCCCCCTGCCACCATATTCCACCTCGGTCATACCGTTGTAGTGCTTAGGCGAAGCCCTGCGTCGGTAGAACATCATCATCGTCACCACACCGTCGTGCTGACGGAACTCCTCCCCGACGCTTTGCTGGATCGGAGCCCGGGGATCGTCATCGAGCTGTACATGTGCTAAGAACTCGGAGGTGCCGGAGTAACGGTGCTTGGATCGGTCGGATCGGGAAGACGTACGACTACTTCCTCTACGTTGTGTCAACGCTTCCGCAGTCGGTCTGCGTGGGTACGTAGACAACACTCTCCCCTCTCGTTGCTATGCATCACCATGATCTTGCGTGTGCGTAGGAAAATTTTGAAATTACTACGTTCCCCATCATTATCATGATATAAGGAAATAAATAATAACTTTATTATTGCCTCTAGGGCATATTTCCTTCGAATACCCCTCTGATTATGAACATGAATATGCTTTGTGAGTAGCTACGTTTGTTCCTGAGGACATGGGAGAAGTCTTGCTATAAGTAGTCATGTGAATTTGGTATTCGTTCGATATTTTGATGAGATGTATGTTGTCTTTCCTCTAGTGGTGTCATGTGAACGTCGACTACATGACACTTCACCATTGTTTGGGCCTGGAGGAGGGCATTGGGAAGTAATAAGTAGATGATGGGTTGCTAGAGTGACAGAAGCTTAAACCCTAGTTTATGCGTTGCTTCGTAAGGGGCTGATTTGGATCCATATGTTTCATGCTATGGTTAGGTTTACCTTAATACTTCTATTGTAGTTGCGGATGCTTGCAATAGGGGTTAATCATAAGTGGGATGCTTTTCCAAGGAAGGACAGTACCCAAGTACCGGTCCACCCACATATCAAATAATCAAAGTACCGAACGTGAATCATATGAACGTGATGAAAACTAGCTTGACGATAATTCCCATGTGTCCTCGGGAGCGCTTTCCTTCATATAAGAGTTTGTCCAGGCTTGTCCTTTGGTACAAAAAGGATTGGGCCATGTTTCTGCACCTTATTTACTTTCATTACTTGTTGCTCGTTACAATTTATCTTATCACAAAACTATCTGTTATTTATAATTTCAGTGCCTGCAGAGAATACCTTGCTAAAAACCACGTATCATTTCCTTCTGCTCCTCGTTGGGTTCGACACTCTTACTTATCGAAAAGGCTACGATAGATCCCATACACTTGTGAATCATCAAGACTCTTTTCTGGCGCCGTTGCCAAGGAGTGAAGCGCCTTTGGTAGGTGGAATTTGGTAAGGAAAAATTTATATAGTGTGCTGAAATTTACTGTCACTTGTTACTATGGAACATAATCCTTTGAGGGGCTTGTTCGGGGTATCTTCACCCTGACCAGTAGAGCAAAGAGTTTCTCCTCAACCTACTGAACCTACTAAAAATGTTTACTTTGAAATTCCTTCAGGTATGATAGAGAAACTGCTAGCTAATCCTTTCACATGTGATGGAACATTACATCCCAATTTGCACATAATCTATGTGGATCAAGTTTGTGGATTATTTAAGCTTGTAGGTATGCCCGAGGATGTTATCAAGAAGAAGGTCTTCCCTTTATCTTTGAAGGGAGAGGCATTGACATGGTTTAGTCTATGTGATGATATGGGATCATGGAACTACAACCGATTGAAATTGGAATTTCATCAGAAGTTTTATCCTATGCATCTTGTTCATCGTTATCATAATTATATATATATAATTTTTGGCCTCGCGAAGGAGAAAGCATCGCTCAAGCTTGGGGGAGGCTTAAGTCAATGTTATATTCATTCCCCAATCATGAGCTCTCAAAATAAATGATTATTCAAAAAAATTATGCTCGGCTTTCTCTCAGTAATCGCTCCATGCTTGATACTTCTTGTACTGGTTCTTTTATGATGAAGACTATTGAATTCAAATGGGATTTATTGGAGAGAATTAAATGCAACTCTGAAGATTGGGATCTCGACGAAGGTAAGGAGTCAGGTATAACACCCAAGTTTGATTGTGTTAAATCTTTTATGGATACCGATGCTTTTCGCGAATTTAGCACTAAATATGGACTTGACTCTAAGATAGTAGCTTCTTTCTGTGAATCATTTGCTACTCATGTTGATCTCCCTAAGGAGAAGTGGTTTAAATATAATCCTCCCATTGAAGTAAAAGTAGTTGCACCTATTAAAGTTGAAGAAAAGACTATCACTTATAATGATCCTGTTGTTCCTACTGCTTATATTGGGAAACCACCTTTCCCTGTTAGAATAAAGGATCATGCTAAAGCTTCAACTGTGGTCAACAAAAGTAATATTAAGACACCCAAACCCCCTGAGCAAATTAAAGTTGAACTGAATATTGCTATGGTTAAATATCTCTTGGTCGATAATATTGATGGGCATGTTATTTACTTCTGTGGTGAAGCTGCTAGAATTGCTAGACCTAATACTAAAAATAAACATAGACCTGTTGTAGGCATGCCTGTTATTTCTGTTAAAATAGGAGATCATTGTTATCATGGCTTATGTGATATGGGTGCTAGTGCAAGTGCAATACCTCATTCCTTATATAAAGAAATTATGCATGATATTGCACCTGCTGAGATAGAAGAGATTGATGTTACAGTTAAGCTTGCTAATAGAGATACTATTTCACCAATTGGGATCTTTACAGATGTTGAAGTCTTGTGTGGGAAAGTTAAATATCCTGCTGATTTTGTCGTTCTTGGTTCCCCACAAGATGACTTTTGTCCCATTATATTTGGTAGACCCTTCTAGAATACCGTTAATGCTAAGATAGACTGCAATAAGGATGTTGTTACTATTGGTTTAGGGGATATGTCTCATGAGTTTAATTTTGCTAAATTTCATAGACAACCCCATGATAAAGAATTGCCTAGTAAAGATGAAATTATTGGTCTAGCTTCTATTGCCGTGCCTCCTAGTGATCTTGTAGAACAATATCTGCTAGACCATGAAAATGATATGTTTATGAATGAAAGAAGGGAAATAGGTGAAGTATTCTTTAAACAGGGACCTATTTTGAAGCACAACTTGCCTGTTGAAATCCTAGGGGATCCTCCTCCACCTAAGGGTGATCCCGTGTTTGAGCTTAAACCTTTACCTGATACTCTTAAATATGCTTATCTTGATGAGAAAGAGATATATCTTGTTATTATTAGTGCTAACCTTTCAGATCATGAAGAAAAGAAATTATTCAAAACTCTGAAGAAGCACCGTGCTGCTATTGGATATACTCTTGATGATCTTAAGGGCATTAGTCCCACTCCATGCCAGCACAAAATAAAATTGGAGAAAGACGCTAAACTAGTTGTTGATCACCAACGACGGTTAAGTCCTAAGATGAAAGAAGTGGTAAGAAAAGAAATACTAAAGCTTCTGGAGGCAGGTATAATTTATCCCGTTGCTGATAGTCAATGGGTAAGTCCTATTCATTGTGTCACTAAGAAGGGAGGTATTGCTGTTGTTCCTAATGATAAAGATGAATTGATCCCACAAAGAATTGTTACATGTTATAGAATGCTAATTGATTTCCACAAATTAAATAAAGCTACTAAAAAGGATCATTACCCTCTACCTTTTATTGATCAAATGCTAGAAAGACTATCCAAACATACACATTTTTGCCTTCAAGATGGTTATTCTGGTTTCTCTCAAATACCTGTATCAAAAGAGGATCAAGAAAAGACAATTTTTACTTGCCCTTTCGGTACCTTTGCTTATAGACGTATGCCTTTTGGTTTATGTAATGCACCTGCTACTGGTACCTCTTGAGCTTGCATTGGATTTCCCTGAAGAGGAAGGGATGATGCTGCAGAGTAGCGTAAGTATTTCCCTTAGTTTTTGAGAACCAAGGTATCAATCCATTAGGAGGCCACGCTCAAGTCCCTCGTACCTGCACAAAATGATAGCTACTCGCAACCAACGCGATTAGGGGTTGTCAATCCCTTCATGGTCACTTACAAGAGTGAGATCTGATAGATATAATATTTTTGGTATTTTTGGTATAAAGATGCAAAGTGAAAAGTAAAAGGCAAAGTAAAAAAGCAAAACAAGATTAAAGTGATGGAGATTCATATGATGAGAATAGACCCAGGGGCCATAGGTTTCACTAGTGGCTTCTCTCAAGAGCATAAGTATTCTATGGTGGGTGAACAAATTACTATTGAGCAATTGACAGAATTGAGCATAGTTATGAGAATATCTAGGCATGATCATGTATATAGGCATCACGTCCGTGACAAGTAGACCGAAACGATTCTGCATCTACTACTATTACTCCACTCATCGACCACTATCCAGCATGCATCTAGAGTATTAAGTTAAAAACAGAGTAACGCCTTAGACATGATAGCGGTTTAATAAAGGCATCTTTGGAAGCACGCATCCTAGCGGTTCTTTCCTTGCACTCATCAATGGAAATTCGCATGGCTTTGAGAGACTCATTGATATCATGCTTAGGAGGAATAGATCTAAGCTTTAAAGAATCAACCTCAAGAGAAATTCTATCAACGTTCCTAGCCAAATCATCAACTTTAAGCAATTTCTCTTCAAGCAAAGCATTAAAATTCTTTTGTGAATTCATAAACTCTTTAACACTATTCTCAAATTCAGAGGACATCTTATTATAATTTCCATAAGAGTTGTTGTAGGAATTCCCATAATTATTAGAAGGATTACTAGGATATGTCCTAGGATTAAAATTCCCTCTATAAACGTTCTTACCAAAATTATTCCTACCAACAAAATTCACATCCATAGATTCATTGTTATTCTCAATCAAAGTAGACAAAGGCATATCATTAGGATCAGAAGAAACACTCTTAGTAGCAAATAATTTCATAAGTTCATCCATCTTTCCACTCAAAACATTGATTTCTTCTATCGCATGCACTTTTTTATTAGAAGATCTTTCAGTATGCCATTGAGAATAATTAACCATAATATCATCTAGGAGTTTAGTAGCATCTCCTAAAGTGATTTCCATAAAAGTGCCTCCTGCGGCCAAATCTAAAAGATTTCTAGAAGCAAAATTCAATCCGGCATAAAAATTTTGTATAATCATCCACAAAATCAAACCATGAGTAGGGCAATTACGTATCATTAATTTCATTCTCTCCCAAGCTTGTGCAACATGTTCATGATCAAGTTGCTTAAAATTCATAATATCGTTTCCAAGAGAGATGATCTTAGCAGGAGGGAAATACTTAGAGATAAAAGCATCTTTGCACTTGTTCCAAGAATCAATACTATTTTTAGGCAAAGATGAAAACCAAGCTTTAGCACGATCTCTAAGCGAAAAAGGAAATAGCTTCAATTTAACGACATCATTATCGACATCTTTTTTCTTTTGCATATCACATAAATCAATGAAGCTATTCAGATGAGTAGCGACATCTTCACTAGGAAGGCCGGCGAATTGATCTTTCATAACAAGATTCAACAAAGCAGTATTGATTTCACAAGATTCAGTATTGGCAAGAGGAGCAATTGGAGTGCTAAGAAAATCATTATTATTGGTATTGGTGAAGTCACACAATTTGGTAGTATCTTGAGCCATCGCGACAAACAAGCAATCCAACACACGGGCAAACAAAAAGGTAAGCAGAAAAGAGAGGGAGGATAGAGAGAGATGGCGAATAAAACGGCAAGGGTGAAGTGGGGGAGAGGAAAACGAGAGGCAAATGGCAAATAATGTAATGCGAGAGATAGGGATTGTGATGGGTACTTGGTATGTTGAATTTTTGCGTAGACTCCCCGGCAACGGCGCCAGAAATTCTTCTTGCTACCTCTTGAGCTTGCGTTGGATTTCCCCAAAGAGGAAGGGATGATGCAGCAGAGTAGCGTAAGTATTTCCCTCAGTTTTTGAGAACCAAGGTATCAATCCAGTAGGAGGCCACGCTCAAGTCCCTCGTACCTGCACAAAACGATAGCTACTCGCAACCAATGTGATTAGGGGTTGTCAATCCCTTCACGGTCACTTACGAGAGTGAGATCTGATAGATATAATATTTTCGGTATTTTTGGTATAGATGCAAAGTGAAAAGTAAAAGGCAAAGTAAAAAAGCAAAACAAGATTAAAGTGATGGAGATTGATATGATGAGAATAGACCCGGGGGCCATAGGTTTCACTATTGGCTTCTCTCAAGAGCATAAGTATTCTACGGTGGGTGAACAAATTACTATTGAGCAATTGATAGAATTGAGCATAGTTATGAGAATATCTAGGCATGATCATGTATATAGGCATCACGTCCGTGACAAGTAAACCGAAACGATTCTGCATCTACTACTATTACTCCACTCATCAGCCACTATCCAGCATGCATCTAGAGTATTAAGTTAAAACCAGAGTAATGCCTTAAGCAAGATGACATGATGTAGAGAGAGAAATTCATGTAATATGAAATAAACCCCATATTGTTATCCTTGATGGCAACGATGCAATACGTGCCTTGCTGCCCCTTCTGTCACTGGGAAAGGACACCGCAAGATCGAACCCAAAGCTAAGCACTTCTCCCATGGCAAGAACTACCAATCTAGTTGGCCAAACCAAACGGATAATTCGAAGAGACTTGCAAAGATAACCAATCATACATAAAAGAATTCAGAGAAGATTCAAATATTATTCATAGATAGACTTGATCATAAACCCACAATTCATCGGTCTCAACAAACACACCGCAAAAGGAAGATTACATCGAATAGATCTCCAAAAGAGAGGGGGGACTTTGTATTGAGATCCAAAAAGAGAGAATAAGCCATCTAGCTACTAACTATGGACCCGAAGGTCTGAGGTAAACTACTCACACTTCATTAGAGAGGCTATGATGATGTAGAAGCCCTCCGTGATGACGGCCCTCTCCGGCGGAGCTCCAGAACAGGCCCCAAGATGGGATCTCGTGGATACAGAAAGTTGCGGCGGTGGAATTAGGTTTTTGGCTCCTGTTCTGATCGTTTGGGATACGTAGGTATATATAGGAGGAAGGAGTACGTCGGTGGAGCTCCGAGGGGCCCACGAGGCAGGGGGCGCGCCCTAGGGGGGGCGCCCCCACCCTCGTGACCGCCTCTCTGATGCCTTGGCATAGGGTCCAAGTCTCCTGGATCACGTTCGGTGAGAAAATCACGTTCCCGAAGGTTTCATTCCGTTTGGACTCCGTTTGATATTCCGTTTCTTCGAAACACTGAAATAGGCAAAAAAAAAGCAAACACTGAAATAGGCAAAAAAAAAGCAATTCTGGGCTAGGCCTCCGGTTAATAGGTTAGTCCCAAAAATAATATAAAAGTGGAAAATAAAGCCCAATATAGTCCAAAACAGTAGATAATATAGCATGGAGCAATCAAAAATTATAGATACGTTGGAGACGTATCAGCTACCTTTCAAAGATGTATGACTGCTATATTCTCTGACTTTTGTGAAAAGATTGTTGAGGTATTCATGGATGATTTCTCCGTTTATGCGACTTCTTTTGATGATTGCTTAAGCAAACTTGATCGAGTTTTGCAGAGATGTGAAGAAACTAATCTTGTTTTGAATTGGGAGAGGTGCCACTTTATGGTTAATGAAGGTATTCTCTTGGGGCATAAAATTTCTGAAAGAGGTATTGAAGTTGATAAAGCTAAAGTTGATGCTATTGAAAAGATGTCGTGTCCTAAGGACATTAAAGGTATAAGAAGTTTCCTTGGTCATGTCGGTTTTTATAGGAGGTTCATTAAGGACTTTTTTAAAATTTCCAGGCCTCTAACTAATCTCTTACAAAAAGATGTTCCTTTCGTATTTAATGATGATTGTGTAGAAGCATTCGAAACACTTAAGAAAGCTTTGATTTATGCACCTATTGTTCAACCTCCTGATTGGAATCTACCATTTGAAATCATGTGTGATGCTAGTGATTATGCTGTAGGGGCTGTTCTAGGACAAAGAGTTGATAAGAAATTAAATGTTATCCAATATGCTTGTAAGACTCTAGACAGTGCTCAAAGAAATTATGCTACTACTGAAAAAGAATTTTTAGCAGTTGTATTTTCTTGTGATAAGTTCAGACCTTATATTGTTGATTCTAAAGTAACTGTTCACACTAATCATGCTGCTATTAAATATCTTATGGAAAATAAAGATGCTAAACCTAGACTTATTAGATGGGTTCTCTTGCTTCAAGAATTTGATTTGCATATTATTGATAGAAAGGGAGCTGAGAACCCCGTTGCAGACAACTTATCTAGGTTAGAGAATGTTCTTGATGACCCACTACCTATTGATGATGGCTTTCCTGATGAACAATTAGTTGCCATAAATGCTTCTCGTACTGCTCCATGGTATGTTGATTATGCTAATTATATTGTTGCTAAATTTATACCACCTAGTTTCACATACTAGCAAAAGAAAATGTTCTTCTATGATTTAAGACATTACTTCTGGGATGACTCACATCTTTACAAAGAAGGAGTAGATGGTGTTATTAGACGTTGTGTACCCGAGCATGAACAGGAACAGATCCTACGCTAGTGTCACTCCGATGCTTATGGAGGACACCATGCTGGAGACAGAACTGCACATAAGGTATTGCAATCCGGTTTTTATTGGCCTACTCTCTTCAAGGATGCCCGTAAGTTTGTCTTGTCTTGTGATGAATGTCAAAGAATTGGTAATATTAGTAGATGTCAAGAAATGCCTATGAATTATTCACTTGTTATTGAACCATTTGATGTTTGGGGCTTTGATTATATGGGACCGTTTCCTTCCTCTAATGGGTACACACATATTTTAGTTGTTGTTGATCACGTTACTAAGTGGGTAGAAGCTATTCCAACTAGTAGTGCTGATCATAACACCTCTATTAAGATGCTTAAAGAAGTTATTTTTCCGAGGTTTGGAGTCCCTAGATACTTAACGACTGATGGTGGTTCACATTTTATTCATGGTGCCTTTCGTAAAATGCTTGCTAAGTATGATGTTAATCATAGAATTGCATCTCCTTATCACCCACAGTCTAGTGGCCAAGTAGAATTAAGTAATAGAGAGCTTAAATTAATTTTGCAAAAGACTGTTAATAGATCTAGGAAGAATTGGTCCAAGAAACTTGATGATGCATTATGGGCCTATAGAACTGCATACAAAAATCCTATGGGTATGTCTCCGTATAAAATGGTTTATGGAAAGGCATGTCACTTACCTCTTGAACTAGAACATAAGGCATATTGGGCCATTAAAGAGCTCGGCTATGATTTCAAACTTGCCGGTGAGAAGAGGCTTTTTGACATTAGCTCACTTGATGAATGGAGAGCCCAGGCTTATGAGAATGCCAAACTGTTTATAGAAAAGGTTAAAAGATGGCATGACAAAAGGATACAAAAATGTGAGTTTAATGTAGGTGATTATGTACTGTTATACAACTCTTGTTTAAGAATTTTTGCAGGCAAACTCCTCTCTAAATGGGAAGGTCCTTACGTCATCGAGGAGGTCTATCGTTCCGGTGCCATAAAAATCAACAACTTCGAAGGCACAAATCCGAGGGTGGTGAACGGTCAAAGAATCAAACATTATATCTCAGGTAATCCTATAAATGTTGAAACTAATGTTATTGAACCCGTAACCCCAGAGGAGTACATAAGGGACACTTTCCGGAACGTTTCAGACTCTGAAAAAAGGAATATGTACGTGGTACGGTAAGTAAACCGACTCCAAAACAGTTCTAATGGAATTTTTTCTCTGTTTTGGAATATTTAAGAAAATAGAAAAATAAGAAGTAGTCCAGAAAGGACACGAGGCTTCCACGAGGGTGGAGGGCGCGCCCTACCCCCTGGGCGCACCCCCTGCCTCGTGGGCACCTCGTGTGCCCTCCGGACTCCGTTTTCTTGCACGATACTTCTTTTGGTCGGTAAAAAATTATTATATAATCTCCCAAAGTTTTTGACTACCGTATCACGCAAATATATTTTGTTTTTATTTCGAGTTGTTTCTACTGCAGATTTAGAGCAAGATGTCTTCTCAAGAGTCAGTCGGGGAGAGCCGGGTGTCTCATCCGACACCGGGACCAAGAGCAAACAATGATGCTGGCCACTTTGGGCCATCAATGGAAGAAGAGATGGAGGCCGATTTGAAAAGGATAGATGCCATGGAAGAGAATCATGAAGTTACTTCTCGTTTCTGGTCTGGATTCACGATGGGGGAACTACAGAGCTCAGCCATTCCAAACTCGGTCATTCCTTCCAATGTTATATTTCTTTCTTATGAAAATATGAAAAAGAGTGTTACTTGTTCTCCCGCAGCTATGCAACATCCATGGGTGAAAGGAGCTTTAGCCGTCACGGGAAAGCTCCGAAAGGAAATAATGGGCCTCAAGCAGCAAGTCAATAAACTTGAAGAAGAGAATCATATCCCGAGGGGCATCATCGCCAAGAATATCACATCACCACCTACGAAGAGGGAGACATAAACACATGGGTATGGGCACTCCCCTTGGCAACTGCCAAGCTTGGGGGAGTGCCCCGGTATCGTATCACCATCACACCTTTATCTTTACTATTTTTCTTAGTTCAATCCTTTTGGTAATATCTTGATCTAGTAGAATAAAGTTTAGCATGATCTACTTTTGAGTTTTGCTTTATGATCCTTCTATGTAATCGAGTCCGTGAGCTATATATAATAAAGATTAGTGTTGAGTCAAGGGATTGATTATCTTGCTATGATCTTGAGGGAATAAAATAAAAGAGAAAAATAAAAAGAAATAAAGATATCATATGGATCTTATGGAGAGTAATGACTTCACATATAAAGAGTATGATGAATAAAAGTTGTTGAGAGTTGACAAACATAGTTTTGGTCATTGTTGCAATTAATAGGAAGTAATAAAGAAAGAGAGGTTTTCACATATAAATATACTATCTTGGACATCTTTTATGATTGTGAGCACTCATTAAAATATGACATGCTAAAGAGTTGACATTGGACAAGGAAGACAACGTAATGGGTTATGCTTTCTTTGTAACACCCACGTGTCGGAGCACGACTTAGAGGCATAACCGCATGGTAGGCATGTCGCAAGAGGGATAATCTTTACACATCCCATGTACTGGATAAGAAAGGGATAAAGAGTTGGCTTACAATCGCCACTTCACACAATACATAAATATATCATACATCATCCAGGATACAAACAAGGTCCGACTACGGAACCAAAATAAAGAAAGACAACCCCAAATGCTAGATCCCCCGTCGCCCCAACTGGGATCCACTACTGATCAACAGGAAACAAAAACAACACAACGATCAAGATCTTCATCGAGCTCCCTCTTGAGCTAGATTGTGTCACCTGCACTGGTATCATCGACACCCGCAACTGTTTGGAAGTATCTGTGAGTCACGAGGACTCAGCAATCTCACACCCGCGAGATCAAGACTATTTAAGCATATGGGTAGGAAAGGGTAGTGAGGTGGAGCTGCAGCACTAAGCATATATGGAGGCTAACATATGCAAATAAGAGCGACAAGAGAAGCAACGCAACGATCGAGAAGCTAGATGTGATCAAAAAGTGATCCTGAAACTACTTACGTTCAAGCATAACACAAGAACCGTGTTCACTTCCCGAACTCCGCCGGAAAGAGACCATCACGGCTACGCACACGATTGATGCATTTTAATTAAGTTAAGTGTCAAGTTCTCTACAACCGGATATTAACAAATTCCCATCTGCCCATAACCACGGGCATGGCTTTCGAAAGTTCAAAACCCTGCAGGGGTGTCCCAACTTAGCCCATTACAAGCTTTCGCGGTCAACGAAGGATATTCCTTCTCCCAGGAAGACCCGATCAGACCCGGAATCCAAGTTACAAGACATCTCGACAATGGTAAAACAAGACCAGCAAAGCCGCCCGATGTGCTGACATCCCGATAGGAGCTGCACATATCTCGTTCTCATGGCAACACCAGATGAGCAAACCGTACAACTAAAACCAACCCTCAAGTTTCCCCGAGGTGGCGCTGCAAGGGGCTCTAGTTCGGACCAACACTTAGACAAGCACTGGCCCGGGGGGGTTAAAATAAAGATGACCCTTGAGTCTGCAGAACCCAAGGGAAGGTGATAGGTTGTTAGGCAAATGTAAAACGAAGGTTGGGCCTTGCTGGAGGAGTTTTATTCAAAGCAAACTGTCAAGGGGTTCCCATAACACCCAACCGCGTAAGGAACGCAAAATCAAGGAACATAACACCAGTATGACGGAAACTAGGGTGGCAAGAGTGGAACAAAACACCAGGCATAAGGCCGAGCCTTCCACCCTTTACCAAGTATATAGATGCATTAATTAAATAAAGATATTGTGATATCCCAACATAACCATGTTCCAACATGGAACAAACTTCATCTTCACCTGCAACTAACAACGCTATAAGAGGGGCTGAGCAAAAGCGGTAATATAGCCAAACAACGGTTTGCTAGGAAAGGTGGGTTAGAGGCTTGACATGGCAATATGGGAGGCATGATATGGCAAGTGGTAGGTATCGCGGGGCATAGCAATAGAGCGAACAACTAGCAAGCAAAGATAGAAGTGATTTCGAGGGTATGGTCATCTTGCCTGAAATCCCGCAAGGAAGAAGAACGAGTCCATGAAGAAGACACACAGACGAGGATGAACGGATCCTCACAACACCGGAACGGAACCGAAGCTAACGAAAGAAGCTACCCAGAAAGAAGCAAGCAACATAGTAAACAACCATCACATAAACATGACATGATGCACAACTAAGTATGATGCATGTCTGGTTTAAAGAGGCATGGCATGGCAAAGTGCACAAACAATACTACAATTAAGTGGAGCTCAATATGCAACGAGTTGCATATTGACGGAACACCACATTCCATTATTTAGTTCACTCCCGGTTATGTACCCAACAATATTAAATGTTGTTAAGCATGGCAAGAGGTGAAACATGAGTAAAAATACACAGTTAGGCATTTTAAATGAGGCCGGAAACATCAAACAACAATTCCAGTAAATCCTCATGTGCATTAGCAATTTAATGCAACAGTAATTTAAACATTCTTGATGTTGTTAACATGATGCGGATGCCATGTTCAAGTTTATGCAATTTTATGAAAATGTTGATAAGAGCATGATATGAAGCATTAGTCATCCTGGCGGAAACGAAAGGGGTGCCACGGCGACGATAACGAAATGGTGCCACGTCAATGTTCCGGTTCCGACAACTCATCGAGACATCGGTGCAAAAGAAAGCAACGGGAGCGTGTCATGCAAGGATGGTGGGGTGCTCCCGGTAACTGGGTTCCCACGGGTCGATGACGGTGCCAAGCGAGGGAAACAACTAACGTTCACGGGCGGATACAACATGCATCTCATACAACTCATGCATTCGTTCACATACGTCGTCTTGGGGTTATACCTTCAAAGCGTGCGTTTGGGACGGTTCGGATTCGATGGTAGTTGTTCATGGTTCGTCGCGATATGTAGTCGTTCTCGCGAGGGTAGTGGTACACGGTCGGAGAGGGACTTGATGCATCCGAGGACTCCGGGCGCTGTGGTACTTGCAAATCCGAGTGGTCGAACAGGTTCATGAAGAAACTTATGCGACGTCGTGGAACTTGGCGCATCCAAAGGGAACTTGACGGGTCCGTGTCCTCTGGGGGTCGACGGTAGTGTCGTGGCACTCGGTGTCTTATCAAACCCATGTGACGATATTTATTCACTCGACGGTCTTTGGCGATGGTAGTCGTACACTCTCCGTAGATGTTCCGGGTCATCACCGATCATAGTCGATGTAGTTGAACTCGATGGTCGTCGACATCGTGGTACTTGGTATCTTGGCACCCTCTTGGGCTTGACATAGACGAAACGGACATGATGATGGATACTCAGTGTCCAGCGACAGCAACAGGATGGTACACGGGGCAGGGGTCTTCACCGGTCATTGTTGCACTTCAGGTACCACTTACTGAAGGTGACCCCTGAGGATTCGACGAAGGCACTAACCACGTAGATGCATAGATGGTGCTTGGCGGCAGCAGCGGGTGGCAACCAAACGAGCAAGGCAGTCGGCATAGGAGGTGAGGGAGAAAGCCTGCTACTGGGGACAGCCCCATCCATGGCGAGGTGGAGATCGAACAGTGGTGGAGCTCGGTGAAAGGCGTGCGCAGAGACAAAGCAGACATGGTGGTGGCCTCCTGCAAGGTCACATGGATGACGATGGGGTTGGGGCGGTCCGGCGAGGTGGAGATGGGGCCGGCGATAATGTGCAGAAGGACGGCGAGGTGGAGCTTGGGGAAGGAGCACGGCGCGGCAGAGGAGGGTCCACAACATGCGGGATTGCTGCCTGGAGCTGCTCCGGTGACCTGCGGCTCGCGGCTGAAGCGAGCGCTCCGCTCGGGAAGAGATCCTGCTCGATCCAAACGAGAGGAGGCGAGCGTGGAGGCCGGGCATGGTCAGGGTGGTGTAGGCGAGCGAGAGGAGGGAGGAACGGGCGATGGGGCCGCCGGAGTTGGCTGCCTGGAGGACGAGCGGGGAAGGGCGAGGAGAGGGGCTCCTCTGGCGGCGTGAGGGAAGAAGGTGAGGAAGAGATCGAGCAGAAGGGAGAGGTGGCGCAAGGGAATGAGGGAGAGGACAAGGGTTCGGGGAGATGGGGGTTTCGGTCTATAGGGTTGAGTCCTGCAAGGACATGGGCCTGCGCGGGGGTGGATTGGGCCTAGAGAGGTCTGGGTCTCTCTTCTCCCTTAAGTCTTTTAAAAAAACCTTTTTAGAAAACAGAAAACTGCAAAGAAAGAAAGGAGAGAAAAGAAGGGATTAGAGGAAGGATTTGGGCACGCGGATTATTTTCCCGGACTCGCAAAAAGGTGCATGGTCCAAGAATATTGAAGTGGGCAAGATTGCAAGGATTAAACTCAAAAGCATTTGAATTTAATTCAAATGGTTTGACAAGGGGTAGGATTTTGAAGTCCCCAAAAATGTTCGGATTTTTGGAGGAACCTTGGTAAATGGGAAGAGAAATTTTGGCAAGGTTTTGAAGTCAAGCTTGAACTAGAAAAGACATGGGGAATATGCAAGTGTGTTTATGGGTCATTCCGAAAAAGGAATATTTATTATAGCTCCCTAATATTGGGAGGGTATGTTATAAAGAGAACTCACATGTGAATTCCCTCGGTTTAAATGGACCGAAGATCCATACGGTTTATTTATTTGAGTTGCAAAGATTAAAGACATGATGGCATGATGACATGATGCAATGCACATGATGCAAAGATGGATGCAACAGACAAAACAAAACACATGACGAAACTCGGAAACCATGGAAGGCATCTGAAGCTCCGGTCTTGGGGCGTTACATTCTTGCATCTGAAATAAATTATATTGTCATGGATCATCCAACATGTTGAGCTTGCCTTTCCCTCTCATGCTAGCCAAGTTATTTGCACCAAGTAGAAATACTACTTGTGCTTCCAAATATCCTTAAACCCAGTTTTGCCATGAGAGTCCACCATACCTACCTATGGATTGAGTAAGATCCTTCGAGTAAGTTGTCATCGTTGCAAGCAATAAAAATTGCTCTCTAAATATGTATGATTTATTAGTGCGGAGAAAATAAGCTTTATACGATCTTGTGATGTGGAAGAAATAAAAGCGACAGACTGCATAATAAAGGTCCATATCACAAGTGGCAATATAAAGTGACGTTCTTTTGCATTAAGATTTCGTACATCCAGCCATAAAAGCACATGACAACCTCTGCTTCCCTCTGCGAAGGGCCTATCTTTTATTCCTGTCTAGTACTTCATGTAAGAGTCATGGTGATATTCACCCTTCCTTTTTACATTTTATCCTTTGGCAAGCACAATGTGTTGGAAAGATCCTGATATATATAGCTAATTGGATGTGAGTTTTCATGAACTTTATTGTTGACATTACCCTTGAGGTAAAAGGTTGGGAGGCCAAACTATAAGCCCCTATCTTTCTCTGTGTCCGATTAAAACTGCATACCCATATATATTGCGTGAGTGTTAGCAATTGTGAAAGACTAAATGATAGTTGAGTATGTGGACTTGCTGAAAAGCTCTTATATTGACTCTTTTTGATGTTATGATAAATTGTAATTGCTTCAATGACTGAGATTATAGTTTGTTAGTTTTCAATGAAGTTTATGATTCATAGTTGAAACTGTGAATGAATTGTTACTTTAGCATAAGAGATCATATGACAATATATATATGTTGCTATTCTAAGAATGATCATGATGCCCTCATGTCCGTATTTTATTTTATCGACACTCTTACTTATCAAAAAGGCTACGATAGATCCCCTACACTTGTGGGTCATCAGGCCACTAGGTGGGCACAACCCACCTGGGCACGCCAGGCCCCCCTGGCGCGCCCTGGTGGGTTGTAGCCTCCTCGGCCCACCTCCGATGCCCATATTTTGCTGTATAAGTGATTTTAACCTAGAAAAACTAAGGGGAGGATTCGATGGACTATGGAATAAGGAGTGGCAAGAGCCTAAGCTTGGGGATGCCCAAGGCACCCCAGGGTAATATTCAAGGACAACCAAGAGCCTAAGCTTGGGGATGCCCCGGAAGGCATCCCCTCTTTCGTCTTCGTTCATCGGTAACTTTACTTGGAGCTATATTTTTATTCACCACATGATATGTGTTTTGCTTGGAGCATCAATTTATTTTGTTAGGATTTGCTTGCTGTTATTTAGAACAATGTTTTGCATCTTTTATTTCAATAAAAGTGGCATTGATAGCCTTTACTATGCCTATGTTACAAGTGTACATGTTGCTGTTTGAAAACAGAAAGTTTGCCGTTGTTGCAATAATTCCCTAGAAAAGTCAGAATGTGATAAAATGTTGAAACCTTTTAAATTTTAAGCTATGATAAATTTAGTACAGTTGTAATTTTATTTCATAATTTTTGGAGCTAGGGAAGTATGGATGTTGCTGCATTCTTTACAGACTATCATGTTTAGGTAGATTGCTGTTATGTTTGCATTGTTTGCATATGTTTGCTTCTTTAATGATTCTATTTGAGGATAGGACTATTAAATATGCAGAGGAATTTAGTATGAAATGTTGAATAATAATTTTAGTGATTTACTACAGTAGAGTATGATAAGGTTTTGGCAATGGTTTATACTAACTTATCTCACGAGTCCTTGTTGAGTTTTGTGTGGATGAAGCTTTTGAGATTTAGGGAGACCGTGATATGAGAGGAATTAAGGAGACACAAAAGCTGAAGATTGGGGATGCCCAAGGCACCCCAAGATAATATTTCAAGAAGTCTCAAGCATCTAAGCTTGGGGATGCCCCGGTTGGCATCCCACCTTTCTTCTTCAACAACTATCGGTTAGTTTCGGTTGATCCTAAGTTTTTGCTTCTTCACATGATGTTTGCCATTCTTAGAATGTCATTTTATTTTGCTTTGCTTTCTGTTTGAATAAAATACCAAGATCTGAAATTATTAAATGTTAGAGAGTCTTCACATAGTTGCATAATTATTTGACTACTCATTGATCTTCACTTATATCTTTCGGGGTAGTTTGTCATTTGCTCTAGTGCTTTACTTATATCTTTTAGAGCATGGTGGTAGTTTTATTTTGAAGAAATAGATGAACTCTCATGCTTCACTTAGATTATTTTGAGAGTCTTAAATAGCATGGTAATTTGCTTAAAATCCTAATATGGTAGGTATACAAGATTAATAATAAAATTTTCTTATGAGTGTGTTGAATACTAAGAGAAGTTTGATGCTTGACGATTGTTTTGATATATGGAGGTAATAATATCAAAGTCGTGCTAGTTGAGTAGTTGTGAAATTGAGAAATTATTGTGTTGAAGTTTGCAAGTCCCGTAGCATGCATGTATGGTAAACGTTATGCAACAAATTTGAAACATGAGGTGTTATTTGATTGTCTTCCTTATGAGTGGCGGTCGGGGACGAGCGATGGTCTTTTCCTACCAATCTATCCCCCTAGGAGCATGCGCGTAGTACCGAGGTTTTTGATGACTTGTAGATTTTTGCAATAAGTATGTGAGTTCTTTATGACTAATGTTGAGTCCATGGATTATACGCACTCTCACCCTTCCATCCTTGCTAGCCTCTTCGGTACCATGCATTGCCCTTTCTCACATTGAGAGTTGGTACAAACTTCGCCGGTGCATCCAAACCCCGTGATATGATACGCTCTTTCACACATCAACCTCCTTATATCTTCCTCAAAACAGCCACCATACCTACCTATTATGGCATTTCCATAGCCATTCCGAGATATATTGCCATGCAACTTTCCACCATTCCGTTTATCATGACACATTCATCATTGTCATATTGCTTAGCATGATCATGTAGTTGACATAGTATTTGTGGCAAAGCCACCGTTCATAATTCTTTCATACATGTCACTCTTGGTTCATTGCATATCCCGGTACACCGCCGGAGGCATTCATATAGAGTCATACTTTGTTCTAGTATCCAGTTGTAATCATTGAGTTGTAAATAAATAGAAGTGTGATGATCATCATTATTAGAGCATTGTCCCAAGTGAGGAATAAAAAAAGTCCATAAAAAAGAGAAGGACCAAAAAAGGGAGAAAGGCCATAAAAAAGAGAAGGCCAAATAAAAAAATGATGAGAGAAAAAGAGAGAAGGGACAATGCTACTATCCTTTTACCACACTTGTGCTTCAAAGTAGCACCATGATCTTCATAGTAGAGAGTCTCTCATGTTATCACTTTCATATACTAGCGGGAATTTTTCATTATAGAACTTGGCTTGTATATTCCAACAATGGGCCTCCTCAAGTGCCCTAGGTCTTCGTGAGCAAGCAAGTTGGATGCACACCCACTAGTTTCTTTTATTGAGCTTTCATACATTTATAGCTCTAGTGCATCTGTTGCATGGCAATCCCTACTCACTCACATTGATATCTATTGATGGGCATCTCCATAGCCCGTTTATACGCCTAGTTGATGTGAGACTATCTTCTCCTTTTTGTCTTCTCCACAACCACCATTGTATTCCACCTATAGTGCTATGTCCATGGCTCGCGCTCATGTATTGCGTGAAAGTTTATAGGTTTGAGATTACTAAAGTATGAAACAATTGCTTGGCTTGTCATCGGGGTTGTGCATGATGAGAGCATTCTTGTGTGACGAAAATGAAACATGACTAAACTATATGATTTTGTAGGGATGAACTTTCTTTGGCCATGTTATTTTGAGAAGACATAATTGCTTAGTTAGTATGCTTGAGGTATTATCATTTTTATGTCAATATGAACTTTTGTCTTGAATCTTTCGGATCTGAATATTCATGCCACAATTAAGAAGAATTGCATTGAAATTATGCCAACTAGCATTCCACATCAAAAATTCTTTCTTTTATCATTTACCTACTCGAGGACGAGCAGTGTTGGGGAACGTAGCATAAATTCAAAATTTTCCTACGTGTCACCACGATCTATCTATGGAGTCATCTAGCAACGAGGGAGGAGTGGATCTACATACCCTTGTAGATCGTGCGCGGAAGCGTTCAAGAGAACGGGGTTGATGGAGTCGTACTCGTCGTGATCCAAATCACCGATGATCCTAGCGCCGAACGGACGGCACCTCGGTGTTCAACACACGTACGGAGCAGCGACGTCTCCTCCTTCTTGATCCAGCAAGGGGGAAGGAGAGGTTGATGGAGATCCAGCAGCACGACGGCGTGGTGGTGGAAGTAGCGGGATTCCAACAGGGCTTCGCCAAGCGCTGCGGGGGGAGGGAGATGTGTCATGGGAGGGAGAGGGAGGCGCCAGGGCTTAGGTATGGTTGCCCTCCCTTCCCCCCACTATATATAGGGCCAAGGGAGAGGGGGGGCACAGCCTTGGCCCTTCCTCCAAGGAAGGGTGCGGCCAGGGAGGAGTCCTTCCTCCCCAAGGCACCTCGGAGATGCCTTCCCCTTTTAGGACTCTTCCTTTCCCTCTTCTCTTGGCGCATGGGCCTCTTGGGGCTGGTGCCCTTGGCCCATATAGGCCAAGGCGCACCCCCTACAGCCCATGTGGTCCCCCCGGGGCAGGTGGCCCCACCCGGTGGACCCCCGGGACCCTTCCGGTGGTCCCGGTACAATACCGGTGACCCCGAAACTTGTCCCGATGGCCGAAATAGCACTTCCTATATATAATTCTTTACCTCCGGACCATTCCGAAACTCCTCGTGACGTCCGAGATCTCATCCGGGACTCCGAACAACTTTCGGGTTACCGCATACTAATATCTCTATAACCCTAGCGTCACCGAACCTTAAGTGTGTAGACCCTACGGGTTCGGGAGACATGCAGACATGACCGAGATGACTCTCCGGTCAATAACCAACAGCGGGATCTGGATACCCATGTTGGCTCCCACATGTTCCACGATGATCTCATCGGATGAACCACGATGTCAAGGACTTAATCAATCCCGTATACAATTCCCTTTGTCTATCAGTACGATACTTGCCCGAGATTCGATCGTCGGTATCCCGATACCTTGTTCAATCTCGTTACCGGCAAGTCTCTTTACTCGTTCCGTAACACATCATCCCGTGATCAACTCCTTGATCACATTGTGCACATTATGATGATGTCCTACCGAGTGGGCCCAGAGATACCTCTCCGTTTACACGGAGTGACAAATCCCAGTCTCGATTCGTGCCAACCCAACAGACACTTTCGGAGATACCTGTAGTGTACCTTTATAGCCACCCAGTTACGTTGTGACGTTTGGCACACCCAAAGCACTCCTACGGTATCCGGGAGTTGCACAATCTCATGGTCTAAGGAAATGATACTTGACATTAGAAAAAGCTTTAGCATACGAACTACATGATCTTGTGCTAGGCTTAGGATTGGGTCTTTGTCCATCACATCATTCTCCTAATGATGTGATCCCGTTATCAATGACATCCAATGTCCATGGTCAGGAAACCGTAACCATCTATTGATCAACGAGCTAGTCAACTAGAGGCTTACTAGGGACATGGTGTTGTCTATGTATCCACACATGTATCTGAGTTTCCTATCAATACAATTATAGCATGGATAATAAACGATTATCATGAACAAGGAAATATAATAATAATCAATTTATTATTGCCTCTAGGGCATATTTCCAACAGTCTCCCACTTGCACTAGAGTCAATAATCCAGTTCACATCGATATGTGATTAACACTCAAGGTCACATCCCCATGTGACTAACACCCAAAGAGTTCTGGGTTTGATCATGTTATGCTTGTGAGAGAGGTTATAGTCAACGGGTCTGAACCTTTCAGATCCGTGTGTGCTTTACAAATCTCTATGTCATCTCCTAGATGTAGCTCCCATGTTCTATTTGGAGCTAATCCAAATAACTGTTCTACTTGGAGCTATTCTAAATTGTTGCTCCATTATATATATCCAGTATCTCTACTCAGAGCTATCCGGATAGGTGTTAAGGTTGCATCGACGTAACTCTTTACGACGAACTCTTTTACCACCTCCATAATCGAGAAAATTCCTTAGTCCACTAGTTACTAAGGATAATTTTGACCGCTGTCCTGTGATCTACTCCTAGATTACCTCTGTACCCTCTTGCCAGATATGTGGCAAGGCACACTTCAGGTGCGGTACACAGCATAGCATACTGTAGAGCCTACGTCTTAAGCATAGGGGACGACCTTCGTCCTATCTCTCTATTCTGCCGTGGTCGAGCTTTAAGTCTTAACTTCATACCTTACAACTCAGGCAAGAACTCCTTCTTTGACTGATCCATCTTGAATATTTTCAAGATCATGTCAAGGTATGTGCTCATTTGAAAGTACCATTAAGCGTTTTGGTCTATCCTTATAGATCTTGATGCTCAATGTTCAAGTAGCTTAATCCAGGCTTTCCATTGAAAAATACTTTCCAAATAACCCTATATGCTTTCCAGAAATTCTACGTCATTTCTGATCCACAATATGTCAACAACATATACTTATCAGAAATTCTATAGTGCTCCCACTCACTTCTTTGGAAATACAAGTTTCTCATAAACTTTGTATACACCAAAATCTTTGATCATCTCATCAAAGCATACATTCCAACTCCGAGATGCTTACTCCAGTCCTTAGAAGGATTGTTGGAGCTTTGCATATTTATTAGCATCTTTCAGGATCAACAAAAACTTTCCGGTTTGTATCACATACAACCTTTCCTCAAGAAAACATCGAGGAAACAATGTTTTGACATCCTATGTGCAAGATTTCATAAATAATGCAGTAATCGCTAATATAATTCCAACAGACTCTTAGCATCGCTACGAGTGAGAAAGTCTCATCGTAGTCAACTCCTTGAACTTGTCAGAAAACATCTTAACGACAAGTCGAGCTTTCTTAATGGTGACATATACCATCATTGTCCGTCTTCCTTTTAAAATCCATCTGTACCCAACAGCCTTACGACCATCAAGTAGTTCTTCCAAAGTCTACACTTTGTTTTCATATATGGATCCTCTCTCGGATTATATGGCCTCGAGCCATTTATCGGAATCCGGGCCCACCATCGCTTCTCCATAGCTCGTAGGTTCATTGTTGTCTAGCAACATGACTTCCAAGACAAGATTACGTACCACTCTGAAGTAGTACGCATCCTTGTCATCCCACGAGGTTTGGGAGTGACTTGATCCGAAGTCTCATGATCAATATCATAAGCTTCCACTTCAATTGGTGTAGGTGCCACAGGAACAACTCTTTGTGCCCTGCTATACACTAGTTGAAGTGACGGTTCAATAACCTCATCAAGTCTCCACCATCCTCCCACTCAATTCTTTCGAGAGAAACTTTTCCTCGAGAAAGGACCCGATTCTAGAAACAATCCCTTATTGCTTTCGGATCTGAGACAGGAGGTATACCCAACTGTTTTTGGGTTGTCCTATGAAGATGCATTTATCCGCTTTGGGTTCGAGCTTATCGGCCTGAAATTTTTTCACATAAGCGTCGCAGCCCCAAACTTTTAAGAAATGACAGCTTAGGTTTCTCTAAACCATAGTTCATACGGTGTCATCTCATCGGAATTACGTGGTGCCCTATTTAAAGTGAATGTGGTTGTCTCTAATGCCTAACCCATAAACTATTGTGGTAATTCGATAAGAGACATCATGGTATGCATCATATCCAATAGGGTGCAGTTATGATGTTCGGACACACCATCACACTATGGTGTTCCAGGCTGTATTAGTTGTGAAACAATTTCCACAATGTCTTAATTCTGTGCCAAACTCGTAATTCAGATATCCATCTCTATGATCATATTATAGATCTTTTATCCTCTTGTCACGACGATCTTTCAACTTCACCCTGAAATTACTTGAACCTTTCAATAATTCAGACTCGTGATTCATCAAGTAAATATACTCAACATCTACTCAAATCATCTGTGAAGTAAGAACATAACGATATCCACTACATGCCTCAGCACTCATTGGACTGCACACATCAAAATGTATTACTTCCAACAAGTTGCTTTCTAGTTCCATTTTACTGAAACCGAGGCTTTCAGTCATCTTGCCCATGTGGTATGATTTGCATGTCTCAAGTGATTCAAAATCAAGAGAGTCCGAACGGTCCATTTGCATGGAGTTTCTTCATGCATATACACCAACAAACATGGTTCGCATGTCTCAATCCTTTCAAAAATGAGTGAGTCCAAAGATCCATCAACATGGAGCTTCTTCATGCGTTTTATACCGATATGACTTACGTGGCAGTGCCACAAGTAGGTGGTACTATCATTACTATCTTTTGACATGAACATGTGTATCACTACGATCGAGATTCAATAAACCATTCATTTTAGGTGCAAGACCATTGAAGGTATTATTCAAATAAACAGAGTAACCATTATTCTCCTTAAATGAATAACCGTATTGCGATAGACATAATTCAATCATGTCTATGCTCAACGCAAACACCAATCTCGATGGTAGAGGGAGCGTACGATATTTGATCATATCCACATTGGAAACATTTCCAACAAATATCGTCAGCTCACCTTCAGCTAGTCTCCGTTTATTCCGTAGCTTTTATTTCGAGTTACTAACACTTAGCAACCGAACCGGTATCTAATACCCTGGTGCTACTAGGAGTACTAGTAAAGTACACATCAACACAATGTATATCAAATATACTTCTATCGACCTTGCCAGCCTTCTCATCTACCAAGTATCTAGGGTAATTCTGCTCCAGTGGCTGTTCCCCTTATTACAGAAGCACTTAGTCTCGGGTTTGGGTTCAACCTTGGGTTTCTTCACTAGAGCAGCAGCTGATTTGCCGTTTCATGAAGTATCCCTTCGTGCCCTTGCCCTTCTTGAAACTAGTGGTTTCACCAACCATCAACAATTGATGCTCCTTCTTGATCTCTACTTTTGTGGTGTCAAACATCGCGAATATCTCAAGGATCATCATATATGTCCCTGATATATTATAGTTCATCACGAAGCTCAAGTAGCTTGGTGGTAATGACTTCGGAGAACCATCACTATTTCATCTGGAAGATCAACTCCCACTTGATTCAAGCGATTGTTGTACTCAGACAATCTGAGCACAAGTTCAACAATTGAGCTTTTCTCCCTTAGTTTGTAGGCTAAGAAAATCGTCGGAGGTCTTATACCTCTTGACGTGGGCACGAGCCTGAAATCCCAATTTCAGCCCTCAAAACATCTCATATGTTTAAAAACGTCTTCGGTGCCTCAACTCTAAACCGTTTAACTGAACTATCACGTAGTTATCAAAATGTGTATGTCAGATGTTCACAACATCCACAGACAACGTTCGAGGTTCAGCACACTGAGCGGTGCATTAAGGACATAAGCTTTCTAAGAAGCAATGAGGACAATCCTCAGTTTACGGACCTAGTCCGCATAATTGCTACTATCAACTTTCAACTAAATTTTCTCTAGGAACATATCTAAACAGTAGAACTGAAGCGCGAGCTACGACATAAATTGCGAAGACCTTTTGACTATGTTCAGGATAATTAAGTTCATCTTATGAACTCCCACTCAGATAGACATCCCTCTAGTCATCTAAGTGATTACATGATCCGAGTCAACTAGGCCGTGTCCGATCATCACGTGAGACGGACTAGTCAACATCGGTGAACATCTTCATGTTGATCGTATCTTCTATACGACTCATGCTCGACCTTTCGGTCTCTTGTGTTCCGAGGCCATGTCTGTACATGCTAGGCTCGTCAAGTCAACCTAAGTGTTTCGCGTGTGTAAATCTGTCTTACACCCGTTGTATGTGAACGTTAGAATCTAGCACCCGATCATCACGTGGTGCTTCGAAACAACGAACTGTCGCAACGGTGCATAGTTAGGGGGAACACTTCTTGAAATTATTATAAGGGATCATCTTATTTACTACCGTCGTTCTAAGCAAATAAGATGTATAAACATGATAAACATCACATGCAATCAAATAATAGTGACATGATATGGCCATTATCACTTTGCTCCTCTTGATCTCCATCTTTGGGGCTCCATGATCATCATCGTCACCAGCATGACACCATGATCTCCATCATCATGATCTCTATCATCGTGTCTTCATGAAGTTGTCTCATCAACTATTACTTCTACTACTACAGCTAACGGTTAGCAATAAAGTAAAGTAATTACATGACGTTTATGTTGACACGCAGGTCATAAATAAATTAAGACAACTCCTATGGCTCCTACCGGTTGTCATACTCATCGACATGCAAGTCGTGATTCCTATTACAAGAACATGATCATCTCATACATCACATATATCATTCATCACATCTTTTGGGCCATATCACATCACATAGCATACCCTGCAAAAACAAGTTAGACGTCCTCTAATTGTTGTTTGCATGTTTTACGTGGCTGCTATGGGTTTCTAGCAAGAACGTTTCTTACCTACGCAAAGACCACAACGTGATATGCCAATTTCTATTTACCCTTCATAAGGACCCTTTTCATCGAATCCGATCCGACTAAAGTGGGAGAGACAGACACCCGCTAGCCACCTTATGCAACTAGTGCATGTCAGTCGGTGGAACCAGTCTCACGTAAGAGTACGTGTAAGGTCGGTCCGGGCTGCTTCATCCCACAATGCCGCCGAATCAAGATTGGACTAGTAACGGTAAGCATATTGAACAAAATCAACGCCCACAACTACTTTGTGTTCTACTCGTGCATAGAAACTATGCATAGACCTAGCTCATGATGCCACTGTTGGGGAATGTAGCATAAATTCAAAATTTTCCTACGTGTCACCAAGATCTATCTATGGAGTCATCTAGCAACGAGGGAGGAGTGGATCTACATACCCTTGTAGATCGCACGCGGAAGCGTTGAAGAGAACGGGGTTGATGGAGTCGTACTCGTCGTGATCCAAATCATCGATGATCCTAGCGCCGAACGGACGGCGCCTTGGTGTTCAACACACGTACGGAGCAGCGACGTCTCCTCCTTCTTGATCCATCAAGGGGGAAGGAGAGGTTGATGGAGATCCAGCAGCACGACGGCGTGGTGGTGGAAGTAGCGGGATTCCAACAGGGCTTCGCCAAGCGCTGCGGGAGGAGGGAGATGTGTCATGGGAGGGAGAGGGAGGCGCCAGGGCTTAGGTATGGTTACCCTCCCTTCCCCCCACTATATATAGGGCCAAGGGAGAAGGGGGGCGCAGCCTTGGCCCTTCCTCCAAGGAAGGGTGCGGCCAGGGAGGAGTCCTTCCTCCCCAAGGCACCTCGGAGATGCCTTCCCCTTTTAGGACTCTTCCTTTCCCTCTTCTCTTGGCGCATGGGCCTCTTGGGGCTGGTGCCCTTGGCCCATATAGGCCAAGGCGCACCCCCTACAGCCCATGTGGTCCCCCCGGGGCAGGTGGCCCCACCCGGTGGACCCCCGGGACCCTTCCGGTGGTCCCGGTACAATACCGGTGACCCCGAAACTTGTCCCGATGGCCGAAATAGCACTTCCTATATATAATTCTTTACCTCCGGACCATTCCGGAACTCCTCGTGACGTCCGAGATCTCATCCGGGACTCCGAACAACTTTCGGGTTACCACATACTAATATCTCTATAACCCTAGCGTCACCGAACCTTAAGTGTGTAGACCCTACGGGTTCGGGAGACATGCAGACATGACCGAGACGACTCTCCGGTCAATAACCAACAGCGGGATCTGGATACCCATGTTGGCTCCCACATGTTCCATGATGATCTCATCGGATGAACCACGATGTCGAGGATTCAATCAATCCCGTTACAATTCCCTTTGTCAATCGGTACGTTACTTGCCCGAGATTCGATTGTCGGTATCCCAATACCTCGTTCAATCTCGTTACCAGCAAGTCACTTTACTCGTACCGTAATGCATGATCCCATGACCAAACACTTGGTCACATTGAGCTCATTATGATGATGCATTATCGAGTGGGCCCAGAGATACCTCTCCGTTATACGGAGTGACAAATCCCAGTTTCGATCCGTGTCAACCCAACAGATACTTTCTGGGATACCTGTAGTATACATTTATAGTCATCCAGTTACGTTGTGACGTTTGGTACACCCAAAGCACTCCTACGGCATCCGGGAGTTACACGATCTCATGGTCTAAGGAAATGATACTTGACATTGGAAAAGCTCTAGCAAACGAACTACACGATCTTGTGCTATGCTTAGGATTGGGTCTTGTCCATCACATCATTCTCCTAATGATGTGATCCCGTTATCAATGACATCCAATGTCCATAGTCAGGAAACCATGACTATCTGTTGATCAACGAGCTAGGTAACATCCCAAAATTCTAAATTTTGGAATGTTATAATAAATAGATAGATTTGATTGATTGTTTGATTGATTGTCTGAAAGTGAGTGAATTCGAAACTTTTTGAAAGTTAAATGAGAGGGAATAAAAGGACTTTCCCAAACTTTCACCTTTTTTCTTTTGATCCCCGAGAATTCAAATTCTTTCCATCACAAAACCCTCGAGAGAAGACGACATGACTTCTTCCATTTATTTAAATGACACGGGGTGTTGAAAATATTTGAATTTCATTTGAGAATATTTCCAATTCTGAAACTTTATGCAACTCAATGATTTTCACGAGAGAAGATAAAATGACTTCTTCAAATTATATGAAATATGAGTTGGGAGTTTCAAAGAAACTCAAATTTAAAATCCATTTGAAAGTATTTTCAATATTGGGTTATTTGAGTTTTATTCAAATTATTTTTCTCCAAAAATAAAATATATGGAAATTAGGGTAACATGATTCCCTACAACAGAAAATTGGAGAGAAACAAATTTGAAATCATTTTGATTTTTTTAAAATGATTTTTGTTGGATTTTAATAGACCAGTAGCACTCTTTGTTTTATATGAATTTGTGTGAATTTTATTTAATGCTAGAAAAATGTTCATGTCGTAGAAAATCTTTTTCCGAAAATTTTGATATATTATATGACTATATAATATTTTTAGTTATTTTGTTTTTATTATTTTAGTTCTCTGAGAAAAAGGTTTTAAAAAAATAGCTCCCCGCCGTTGACTGCGCCGGCCCAAGGCCAACCGCAGCCACAGCCCAGCGCACCCGCGCGCCCCGCTCGTCTCCGACTCCGGGCGCAGTCCCGCCCGAGCACGCCGGCCGCCGCCGTGCCGTCTTCGGCCTCCTCCTGTCCCCTCGCGCACGCCTCCCCTCGCCCCTCCTCATAAAAGGCGCCACCCCGGGCCCCGCCTCTCTCTCCTCGTCGCCCCGCGCCGCATCTCGCCGGAGATCGCCGCCAACCACCGCCGCCGTCGCACCGCGCTGTGCGCTGCCGCCGCCCGCGCCTCTGTCCGCCGCCTACCCACGCACGCCGCCGTTCCGCCTCGCCTCGCCTCGCCGCTAGCCCGCACCGCCGCCACCGCTGCTGCCAGCTGCCGCGCCACCGCTCGCTGCCGTCGGAGCCCGCCGCTGCCGCTCGATCCGGCTTCACCGCCGATCTGCTAACCGCCGCCGGTGGTCTTTTCGACGAAAACCTCCTGAACCGGTAATTAACCGCCCGGTCCGGTTTATTTTATTTTGGTTTTCTCTGGTTTTCTTCTAAAGCCGGTTTTATTTAATAGTTAGGTTAATTAGTGGACGTTCGCTAGTTTAGGATTTGTAGCGAACAGTTTTCGTCTTATAGGCTTCTGCAGCGAACGTTCGCTACTTAGTCTTTTTCTTTTTCTGTTTTAATTCCGGCCAGGGACCTATCTGTGGTGATTTTAATTACAGTTTAGTCCATGTGCTTCAATCAATCATAACTTTTTACTCGTTAGTCCAAATCCAACGAAACCAACGCTCACGTCTTCGTTATGATCTCCTCTATCCAGATAAACAACTTAAACATGTTTTTGAAAAGTTTAAAATTTGAATTAGATCAGATTTGAATGCAAACTTCGTTTGATCATAACTTGAGTTTCGTAGCTCCGTTTGAGTTGATTCTTTTTGCAAATCGAAGCTCTTGACCTAAACATTCTAATAAGGCCAAATTCACATAATTTTGGTACTGTTAGAAATTGTTTTATGTTGCAAGAGTTATTTGTTTGGTTTTGATGTTTCTGAATCGTCTTCTTCGATCTTTTTGATCTTTTGAGTGATTGCTTATGTGTGGTTACTATTGCTTGCTTGCGCTAGATTGACCGGAGTGTGACGAGTAGAGCTATCAAGAGTTTTGAGTGCGAATCATCTTCATCAACATTGCAGGCAAGTTCACACATTGATCATATCCCCATTCATACCCAGTTTTTTTTGCATTAGATCAATCTTCACACATTGCATGATTAGGATCTAATTAAACTTTGGGATGGGAAGTAGATGAGGTAGTACCTATTACCTGTTTATTATCAAACCTTTGGGAGTTACTTCTGCGTTTGCTTTATGCCATGCTATGCTAGTAGACGTGGATTGGGGGAGTGATATCCATGACAGATGTGAGATTGTTAATTAATGGTTTATCTAAGGTGGCAACCTAACACACATCTGGGTGGATTGAGGCACCTGGGTATTCCAGGACTTGCCTGTTTTCTTTTGGACCGCCACCCAGGCTCAAAGGGATCATGAGATTTTTCAAACTAGAAACTTCCGTGTGCAGCCACAAGCCATTATGGGCTCTGGCATAGTTGAGTAAGTCGTGCGAACTCTTACAGGGTAGACTAGCAGATGTAGGGGAAAGTAGGTGTACCGGTCTATCCAACGTAAGGTGCTAGCGCTTCTGAAAGACTGTGTCTCGGTCATCCGTTTCTCAAACACCATGTAGTGCGAGAAATCCAACGGAGGCGATCGGGTCTTGTGGGGAAAAGTGCGCAAACCTCTGCAGAGTGTATAAACTAATCATGATTAGCCGTGTCCCCGGTTATGGACATCTTGAGTATCTAGTTCTTGGATTATCCTGTTGATCTCATCACGTTACTTTAAATGAATATTGTTGGGTTTAATGATGTTACTTAATTGGGATTGAGAATGCTATCAACCATTCTCAATGATCAACAACCACCATGATAGTTAAATAAAATTTATTCCTTTGCAGTAGGGAAAAATTGGCTTTACACAAAAACCTTATAACCATAGAGCTTTTCCACCAGCCACATATGCATATAGTGATAGCCATTGTTCATCATTTTCTCTATGGTGTGAATTTGCCAGTACATTCAATGTACTAACCCGTTTCGGGCTGCAACGTCTCATGTTGCAGGATTATCTTACGACGAGTAAGTGATATGTTAGGATTACGATTCTACACTCAACTTTGCCGTTAGTGTTGATGGGAATTCCACAACCTTGTTGCTTCCGCTATTTTGGATTTGAGATAATAGTATTTACGTTACTTTTACATGTGATTTACCTCTGTTATAAATCCTCGAGTACTGTGTGTGTCAGCATACCGATCCAGGGATGACACTTAAGCACAGAGACTTGACCCATTCGGGTCGGGTCGCTACAAGATGGTATCAGAGCACATGTTGACTGTAGGACGTGACCCTAGAAACTGGCAAGCCCATAGCAAATACTTTTCTCTACAACTTTCCCTTTCAAAAAGATCTTTTACCTCTCTTCTCTTCTGAGCTTATTCAAAAATTCTCTTTAGTGAGACCATACCCCTTTCCCCTTTTGACCACTCGAAGATTCCACTGATGAGACCACTCCAAGAAGTACAAGATATTGGACAACTAAGACCACTTTGAAATGGAGAGTATTTTCCGTGCATCTGAATAATGGAAACTACAACGGTTGAAGGCCGAAGACAAGTAGAATTTGAAGGCTCTGAAGAATTCCCAGATTTATATGACCTAGGAAGGCTACCCTTATGGAACTTGGCAGACTATGGAAGTTGTCAATACCCGAGATCAAGGTGTATTGGAGAAAGACCAAAACATGGAGAGTTGAGAACTAAAAGTTTTGTCAAGAAAACCCTAAGGCAGGAGATATCAACTGGCAAGATAGCTCATGGCAATGACAAGGGCAGAAACACGGTTATCCGTGATGTCATCACCATTGATACTGTGGTCACCGAGCTGAGCTAAGCATGCATTCCTTCAGAAGGATTGGATGGTAGAAGGCTGATGGAGCATCTATCAGCAAAGGATGCAGTTTTAAACTTAGTTGGTGTATCACCAAGATCTAGAGTAGTATATCAAGAAGTTTAAAATGGAGCTCCAGGAAGTCGTATTAGACAAGGAAGTATTTCATGAGGAACTCAGGATTCTGAAGATGAGAGTAGCCAAGCTGGAGGAGCTACAACCTCGAGATACCAGAGAATTGTCAACAGTATGACCATGGTTCATGTGAAGGATGTTGAAACCAGAAGTTTGAAATGCAACTCCGGAATATTAAAGGATGTCACGAGAGATTTCACGTCAATAGAGGTTGAGCTGGCAAAAGAACTTGAGAAGGACAAGCATGATCGAAAGAAGCCCATCGGAGATATGAACAAGGCTTGAAGAGTTTGGAGACGTTGAAGATTTATTGACCTTAGAAGACCAAACCCTTGTTATATACCTATGTTAGATGCGACGTTTGTGAGCTGTCATTTGTTTGATGTTTTTCGACAGCCGCAACAAAAATCTGTCTTTTCAAAACTTTTGTTTGTATTGTGTGCATCCCTCTCTATCTCTCTTATCTTACCCCAAACCCACATGGACCCAATAGAGGATGAATGGAGATGAGCTTGTATTTTCTGGACCGATGAGTCAGTTGGAGGCAGACCGATGGATTCAGAACATGGAGGATCACATGGAGAATAACCCTATAGTTGGACATGATATGACCCAACATGCTCTTCAGTGCTTTGAAAGAGGTGCTGCTACTTGGTGGAGAATGTACCAACCCATCAATGGATGGCAAGGAGTAACCACTTGGAAGGAATTTAAGTTGACTTTGCCAAAGTCTCGGCTTGTGTCCCAGAAGTTGAAGCCTTATGGAAAGGATATGAAGAAACCTTGTGCATGCAAGATTTGTGGAGAAATAGGACACACCCATAAAGAACACAAGGATGAATGCCCTAATTGTGAAGGAAGTCACCCAGTTGAAGAATGCCCAACTAGGCAGATTACTTGTTTCTTGTGTGAAGGGACTACCCACTATCCCGCTCAGTGTCACATTTACCCAATGGCACAACGAACCATCCAGCAGAAGAAAGAAGTAATGAAAGGAGCCCTCATGGAAATTTTAGAAGAAACTGTGATGAAGGAAGAGGTGGAGGACACGCCCAAAGAAGAACCAATTAAACCCTGCACTAAGTCTTGCTATTCATGTGGAGAAGAAGGACACATCTCCCAAAATTGTTTGAATGGGATCTAGTAGAATTCCCGACAGAGGAAGTAGAATATGACCCACAGGAAATAGAAGCCCTGATTGGAATGGAAAATTCCAGGAAGAGAAACCGATTGGATTCCAGGAAGGACCTGAGTCATATCACCTGTTACAGGTGCAAGGAGTCAGGGCACTACCTCAACAGTTGCCCAAAAAGGAAACCTCGATACTTGTCAGAAGTAATATGTTTCAGTGGTAATGGAGCAGGGCACTTTGCCAGAGAATGCCCCAAGGAGAAGGAAACTTGTGCTAGATAGTTGAGTTTGCAACAAAAGTAATGGAGTAGTAGAAGTGAGAACATTTTCTTTTATATTGAGGTGTTGAGTTGAGACATGTAATGGAAAAGCGAGAGATTGTAATTAATTGAGAGTGAATAAAGTTAGCATCGTTGGTACTGATATGGATTTTATGAGTTGTTACTCTATGAAGAAGGATTTTGGCCATTCTGAGGATATGAGAAATATGTTCTATGGAAGATTTGTGCATTTTAAGGGTGGCAGTACCCTGTAAGAACCATTGACCCCTGGAAAAGATAAGGATACTCCACTGAGTGGATTTTGGACAAAATGAAAATGAGTTTTGTCTCGATATGTGTGATACCCCAAGAGTATGTGGGATGAAGTTGGAGACCGACAGTTGTTTGGACCAAAGGTGATCAAAGGAGTCAGAAGAGAATGTAAGTTGATTCGAGATAGACTGAAGGTAGCTCAGTCCAGGCAGAAGAGTTATGTAGACTCAAAAACTCAAGGAGGTAGTCTATGAAATTGGAGACAGAGCATGTCTTCATGTGTTCCCTCTGTGAGGAGTTAAACGAATTGGAGTTAAGGTAAAGTTAGCCCCGAGATTTGTAGGACCATACCGAGTTTTGGAGCGTATGAGAGAAGCAGCCTACAAGTTGGAGTTACCCGAAGGACTGTCAGGAGTTCAGGATGTGTTTCACGGTTCCCAGTTGAAGAAGTGCCATGCAGAGATGGCCAATATTCCCGTGTATGGACGCTTGACCGCAGAAAGGATAATGATGTTCCACGAAGTGGAATATGGACTTCATAAGTACAAGTTTTTATCTCGGTATGAGGGATATCCCACGAGGATGAAGAGATAAATTACTATTGGATATAAAGGAGGTATGATGTCAGAAATATCGATCAATGGAAACTCCATGATGTGTCTGAGTAATCATGTCCTAGTTTGGTACCAATAAAAGGAAGTAAGACAAGACAATACAATTGGATGGATTTAAGAATACTAGGAAGTTGGAAGTTGGAATAATGATCAGTTGCCCGATGATAAGTCCAAGGACTACAAGTGATGAAATGGGCCATAACCCACATGCCCCAGGACCTGCCAAAAAGCGAGCACATTCTTGCTGAAGGAAGAACCCTGGAAGTGGATATACCTTTGTCGACAGACTCTTTTATAGGAGTTTACGCAAAACCTGAGAGTTGTGAAGGAACGATAGATGTTTGTCTGGCTTGCAGAATCAATGGATTATTCCGAACTTGGTTCGATGACAAGAGAAATTCTGCAATGCTTGTGAGGATGACCGAGTGTTACAATGCGAGATTCGCTAAACCGTATACAAGGTAATGATTTGGGTGCGGGATGGATTGATCACCATACCGACTTACTCTTATTATTCGCCTTGCTATATGGGATGGTAAATCTGAGTGACTTACCTATAGTGGAGAGACTACGATCAAAACCTTGTTTAAGCCTTAGAATGGTATAGGTATTTTTCCCTTGTACAAGGCAGCTTTGCCAACCGTAGGTTATACGGTGAGGATCAACCCAGACCCATTTCCTGCAGGAGAAACCATAAATTGTTGACCACCATGAGATATCGATAGTTGTAGTCTTGGCGCCAGACCCGTCAGCTAAGAAGACCCAATCTCGGAATAACCTTACCAGGATGAAAGTATAGAAGAATTGAGGAAAAGGTTATGCCACTACCGGAAGAGCCCGGATAAGGAATTATCCTGAAGATCTAGAAAGACCGACACTGTCAAGAATAAGGATGGAGTATATGAGTTTCGATAGAACCGTAACCATGCTTCTAAGGGTGGTAGCACCCCAGACCCTCTATGATGATCGATGGAATTTGAGGAGACCCCCAAACCCTAACCTTTTTCTTGCTAGCCTCTCCCGAATCTCGTGGACGAGATTCATTTTAAGGGTGGTAGGTTTGTAACATCCCAAAATTCTAAATTTTGGAATGTTATAATAAATAGATAGATTTGATTGATTGTTTGATTGATTGTCTGAAAGTGAGTGAATTCGAAACTTTTTGAAAGTTAAATGAGAGGGAATAAAAGGACTTTCCCAAACTTTCACCTTTTTTCTTTTGATCCCCGAGAATTCAAATTCTTTCCATCACAAAACCCTCGAGAGAAGACGACATGACTTCTTCCATTTATTTAAATGACACGGGGTGTTGAAAATATTTGAATTTCATTTGAGAATATTTCCAATTCTGAAACTTTATGCAACTCAATGATTTTCACGAGAGAAGATAAAATGACTTCTTCAAATTATATGAAATATGAGTTGGGAGTTTCAAAGAAACTCAAATTTAAAATCCATTTGAAAGTATTTTCAATATTGGGTTATTTGAGTTTTATTCAAATTATTTTTCTCCAAAAATAAAATATATGGAAATTAGGGTAACATGATTCCCTACAACAGAAAATTGGAGAGAAACAAATTTGAAATCATTTTGATTTTTTTAAAATGATTTTTGTTGGATTTTAATAGACCAGTAGCACTCTTTGTTTTATATGAATTTGT